>NC_136914.1:112593869-112831500 GCF_949752795.1 Hyperoodon ampullatus
GGCTTCCTGGTGGGGGGGAGTAGTGCCTGTGTTCTGGTGGTTGAGGCTGGATCTTGTCTTTCTGGTGGACAGGTCCACGTCTGGTGGTGTGTTTTGGGGTGCCTGTGGCCTTATTATGTTTTTAGGCAGCCTCTCTGCTAATGGGTGGGGTTGTGTTCCTGTCTTGCTAGTTGCTTGGCATAGGGTGACCAGCACTGTAGCTTGCTGGTCGTTGACTGAAGCTGGGTGCTGGTGTTGAGATGGAGATCTCTGGGAGATTTTTGCTGCTTGATATTATGTGGAGCTGGGAGGTCTCTTGTGGACCCGTGTCCTGAAGTTGGCTCTCCCACTTCAGAGGCACAGCACTGACTCCTGGCTGCAGCACCAAGAGCCTTTCATCTACCCGGCTCAGAATAAAAGGGAGAAAAAGTAGAAAGAAAGAATTAGTAGAAGTAAGAAAGAGAGAAAGAAAGAAAGGAAGGAAGAAAAAAGAAAGAAAGAGGGAGGAAGGAAGGAAGGAAAGAAAGAAAGAAAGGATGGAGGGAGGGAGGAAGGAAAGAAAAAGAGAGAAAGGAAGAAAGAAGGGAGGGAGGGAGGAAGGAAAGAAAGAAAGAAAGAAAAAGACAGGAAGGAGGGAGGAAGGAAAGAAAGAAAGAAAGAAAGACAGGAGGGAGGGAGGAAGGAAAGAAAGAAAGAAAGAAAGGAGGGGCGGAGGGAGGGAGGGAGGAAGGGAAAGTAGGAAAAAAAGAAAGAGAGAAGATAAAGTAAAATAGAATAAATTATGATAAAATATAGTAGCGTTATTAAAATAAAAAAGTAATTATTAAAAAAATTTTTTTAAAAAACGAACGGATAGAACCCTGGGACAAATGGTGGAAGCAAAGCTATACAGAGAAAATCTCACACCAAAGCATACACATACACATTCACAAAAAGAGAACAGGGGGAAAAAATCGTAAATCTTGCTCTCAAAATCCACCTCCTCAATTTGGGATAATTCGTTGTAAAAAGAGGAAAAGGGGGAAAAGTCTTAAATCTTGCTCTCAAAGTCCACCTCCTTCAATTTGGGATAATTCATTGTAAAAAGAGGAAAAGGGGAAAAAATCTTAAATCTTGTCCTCAAAGTCCACCTCCTCAATTTGGATGATTCGTTGTCTATTCATGTATTCCACAGATGCAGGGTACATCAAGTTGATTGTGGAGCTTTAATCCGCTGCTTCTCAGGCTGCACAGAGAGATTTCCCTGTCTCTTCTTTGTTCTCACAGCTCCCGGGGCTCAGCTTTGGATTTGGCCCCGCCTCTGTGTGTAGGTCGCCGGAGGGCGTCTGTTCTTCGCTCAGACAGGACGGGTTTAAAGGAGCCGCTGATTCGGGGGCTCTGGCTCACTCAGGCCGAGGGGAGGGAGGGGCACGGAGTGCGGGGCGAGCCTGCGGCGGCAGAGGCCGGCGTGATGTTGCACCAGCCCGAGGCGCTCCGTGCGCTTTCCCGGGGAAGCCGTCCCTGGATCCCGGGACCCTGGCAGTGGCGGGCCGCACAGGCTCCCCTGAAGGGGGGCGTGGACAGTGACCTGCGCTCGCACACAGGCCTCGTGGGTGCGGCAGCAGCAGCCCCAGCGTCCCACGCCCGTCTCCGGGGTCCGCGCCTTTAGCCGCGGCTCGCGCCCATCTCTGGAGCTCCTTTAAGCAGCGCTCTTAATCCCCTCTCCTCGCGCACCAGGAAACAGAGAGGGAAGAAAAAGTCTCTTGCCTCTTCGGCAGCTCCAGACTTTTTCCCGGACTCCCTCCGGGCTAGCCGTGGTGCACTAACCCCTTCAGGCTCTCTTCCTGCTGTCAGCCCCAGTCCTTTCCCTGCGCTCCAACTGAAACCCGATCCCACTGATATTCTTGAACCAGCCCAGTGACTTGCTTTGACCAATGGGATGTTATCAATCATGATACAAGTGGAAGCTTGAAAAAGACCATATTTCCACTCTTTCTCTTGAACTTCTGCTATTGCCATTAGAACATATTCAGTCTAGCAAAAGCCAAATTTTCCTGCATTGAAACTAATACCATTGTAAGTCAGTTGACAGTCAGCCAGTCCCAAGACGTGTGAGTGAGCCCAGCCAGAATCACAAATCTGTTTACCTGACCTACTGATGAGTACAGATGCATGAACAAGCCCAGCCCAAGTACGTGAGCCATAGGGACATAGGAGATAAATACATTTTTAATGTATTCACTGAGGTTTTGTGGTTGTTTGTTATGTAGCAATATTTTGTTAATAGATAACTGATACAATGATGCTCTTAGTTGTCCAGTTTTAATTAGGAATAAAACAATTTATACAAGAGGCAATATGCTTGTGGAAAGAGATCAGTGAAACCTAGGTTTGAATCTGAGATCTACCACTTATAGTTGGACGACCCTGAGAAATTTATTCAACCTCTCTCTGCTTAAGTTTTCTCATTTTTAAATTGTGGATAACTAGCCTTGCAGGGTTATTGTGAAAATTAAATATATATCAGTGATTAAGAGCACAGATCTGGAATCTGACTGGTTTTGATTTCCAGCTCCACCATTTTAATACTTGAAAGCATTTAGAATTATGTAGTTTTCACTTACAGCAAACATTGTAAGAGCTATCTAAACTAGAATTTGATAAATAAAGTACCTGGGACACAGTAGGTATTCATTAAATGTCAGAATCATGTAACATAGCTATTTGTTTACTAAGGAAAAATGAAGTTGATGTTCTGGTAAAATTAGTTATAATAGTTATTTTTAAGTGTTAGCAGAGATTATCTGGAAGGGGAGCAGAGTGGCCAAGCAAGGTTAAGGCAATGTTTGTAGAGTCCCTTTGATCTCCAGAAAACAGGCCCCCAAATCGTTACTCTTAACAGTTTCTAAGGAGAAAATTTCAACTTGGGATCCTTAAATGTAAATTTAGGGGATCTATTTAAATTACTAGCAGAGATACTAATTTTTGCCTTTCTATCTAGCATATTTATGCAAGCTAGCTTTCTTGCTAAGGGCGAAATTGAGGGAATTGAGGGATGCCTGTAAACACCTGATTTACATGTTAAGACAAAGACTTCTTAGATAAGATGGGAAAACCATCAGAAAGCAAGTGAGAAAGAAGAAAGGTTCAAGGAGATAAAAAGCAATCAACCTCAGTGCCAAGAGGGTAACATGGAGTAGAACCTGCCACAGACTAGAAGGAGGGGTAGAAGTGCAATATGTTAATTGTGAATTTGTACATTCTGAAGATGACTCGACATTCCTTGCTTCACAGACCAAGAAAAGGAGGGCCATGGGCAATAATATGTATTTGGAATCAAGTTACCACTTCTTGGAGGAAGAGAAAAATACTGTAGTATGTAGCTCTTTAATGGAAAGTGGAGTGTGGTAGGCATATATAGGCCTGAAATTGAATTGTCATTTGGTATGTGTGCCCCCTTCCTGGAGTAAGCACCTAAGATGTATGAGAAAGCTTGCCAGGATACATGGAACCTGCCAACTGCTCTTCATGGAGACAAGTTTACACAAGTATTGAGGGAGCCAGAAGGAACCTGGAACATAGCTGTAGTGACTTGGAGATTTGCGGAGGGAATCTGGAAGACTAAGGGGAGCACAGATGGATTTAGATATCAAGTTGAAGGTTGTGACTTTGGCACAAAAAGCAGAATGCAAAAGTCGTATACTGCTTATGCAGATGCTGTTGAAAAATAGGGTTTTATTTTCTTTGTGATGATTTGTTATGGTATTATGATGGATTCCTGATTTGGTGTAGGATAGTAGGCAGTGAAAGACTGAAAAGAGCATACATGAAAAAAAATTTAATCTGATTAGGAAAGATCAAATTTGAGGAAGAAAATATATGAAGAAAAAAACTATAAAATCTGATACTTTGGTAAATATCAAGGAAAAACAAACATATTGCATGTCTAGTAATTCTTAAGAGAAAATAATAGAGATGAGAATCAGGATCAAGGCTAGTTCAGATGTCCCACGTTTCCTGACATAATAGGTGCTCAATAACTATTTATAGTTATTAATGTAAATGTATATATAGAGCTTCAAAAAACTTTAAAAATATCAATAAAGCCTATTTTTAAAGGCCTATACAAAAGCAAATCTAAACATTTAAACTAAGGGGAGAAACACAGTCTCATAAATACCAAGATTTGGTGAGATTGAGTTTATAACTAGAAAATGGAGATTGTTAGGAGAGCCATCTGCCATGGGCCATGAAGATTCCTGTACTTTCTGACTTGGTATGCAAAGAATGCAAGCCCCTGACTGCATTTTGCTCAGGCCATTCCTCAGCTTTGTGTTTGCAGTGAACAACGTTGAGGGATGAGGTGATGTCTTTCTTCACACGAAGAACAAGTTTACTTTTACCTACTATGAAAGTAGTAAATTCCCCAAGCTCAGTGTTCCTCTCCAGAAATGCAGCACCTGTTTATGAAGGCATCCATTTAGGCCCACTTGCATTATCCCTGTGGGATTTGGAAGGGCATGGGGAGTGAAAGCAAACCAACAGGAAGTTCTGGCTACTGCTTTGTCATGAGTAATAAAGTCCTTTGTCTCTGATCTAGGAATCTTGTGTCTTCTGCTAGCATCCGTGAAACAGTATCAGATTAGCTTATTAGCTTGTAAGCAGGGTAAAATCTCAGGGCTTTTGTACTTTTTGACAGTAATAGCATATATCTCTCCATAAGAAGCAGTTCTAATAGAATGGAACAGTGTGTGTCAAAAAGAAGTTACTGAACATGAGTAATTTTGTTCAATCTATGTCCTGAAAGCTATCGATGGATTAGATGGAGTGAGGGTCTTTCAAAAATTATTGGTGCCCTTTTGCTGTATGAGATTCAACTGAAATGCTATCTTTGGTAATTTATGTTTTTCAGTGGAGTATTGCTAAATTATATTGAGCTCTGCCTATTCTGTTTGGATAAAATTGAATTTTAACATCTAGTTCTTGATTTTATAATCTTTAGTCAAACTCTTTAAAAAAAGTACAATGCCCTTAGTAACTCATTTATAATAAAATTTAAATCACATGAGTTAAATAAATTATGGTGGTAATAAACTATAGAATGATGCTCACAATATAATAAATTTAAAAGCCTATAGAATTATATACAGCATTAACTTCCAAATTACAGATATATGTCTATTTATTGATATAGTGTAGCTTGGGATGATACGTATCAAAATGTTCATAGTGGTGGGATTGAGTATGGGTTTAATGCTTTCTTTGCATTTTTCAAATTTCTACAATTAATGTGTTACTTTATAATCATGAAAGTTCTTTAAAATATTGAATCAATATAATCCATACTTGAAACTCATCTCTAGTTGTTGAGCATAATATATGGCATGTAAAGTAAAAAGAAACTTCCAGGGGTTAATATCCAAAATATATAAGTAACTCACACAACTCAACAACAACAACAACAAAAAAAACAATTAAAAAATGGGCAAAGGATATGAATAGGCATTTTGCCAAAGAAGACATAATATAGATGGCCAACAGATGCATTAAAAGATGTTCAACATCACTAACTATTAGGGAAATGCAAATCAAAACCACAATGAAGTATCACCTCACACCTGTTAGAATAGTTATTATTGAAAAGACAAGAAATAATAAATGTTGGAGAGGATGTGAAGAAAAGAGAACCCTCATACACCATGGGTGGGACTGTAAATTTGTGCAACCAGTATGGAAGACAGTATGGAGATTGCTCAAAAAATTAAGAAGCACCATATGGCCCAGCTATTCCACTTCTGGGTATTTATCTGAAGAACATTAAAATTTTAATTTGAAGAGATATATTAATCCCTATGTTCATAGCAGCATTATTTACAATAGCCAAGAAGTGGAAAAACCTAACTGCTCATCAACTGATGAATGGATAAACAAGATGTGATATTTATATACAATGGAATATCATGCAGCCATAAAAAAGAATGAAATCCTGCCATTTGCAACAACATGGATGGACCTTGAAGGTATTATGCTAAGTGAAATAAGTCGGACGAGAAAGATAAATACTGTATTTTTTACTCATGTGGAATCTAAAAAAACAAAACAAACAAACAGAACTTTAAAAAATAAACTCATAGATACAGGGAGTTGATTAGTGGTTACCAGAAGGGAAGGGGATTGGGAGGTGGACAAAATGGGTGAAGGGGGTCAACTGTATGGTGATGAATGGTCATTAGGCTTGTGATGATCACTTTGTAGTGTATACAGATGTCAAATTATAATGCTGTACACTTGAAAGTTATAAAAAGTAAAAAAGAAACTTCTGTATTTATACTTCCATATTCATTTTATCTTCACATTTATTATTTTATATATCTAGTCTATCCATTTTGCTATATTTTAAATAATTGCTAATTCAGTTTGGAAGAGGTAGGATGTAAGTAAACAATTGAGAAGTTTACTTTTTTTGCAAATCTATATATTTTTAAATGAAAGCCCAGATAAAAAGCATGGGTAGACAATAAAATCCCAAAGAGAAAATTGTGATTGTGAGAAAATAAGTATAGGGGTAAGCATTGCTATAGGTTGAATGGTATCTCCCCTAAAAAATTCATATGTTGAAGTCATAACCCCCAGTACCTCAAAATGTGACCTTATTTGAAAATAGGGTCTCTGTAGATGTAGTCAAGTTAAGATTATTAGAATGAGCCCTAGTCTGATATGAATGTTGTCCTTATAAAAAAGAACAAATTTGGACACAGAGATAGACATGCACGCAATAAACACCATGTGAACATGGTTTATAATGTATGGCTATGACGCACCAAGATAGGGATGATTAGGTAGAAATAGAGTCAGGAGAATCAGGAAAAATTGTGTCACAGCAACCATGGAAAGAATATTTCAAGAATTAGGTTGTGATCAAGAGCATCAAATTATGGGATATTATAGAGAGGCAGTGTTAAATAGGGAAAAGGTACATTCAGTCTTTGGAGGCAGAGAGAACTGAATTTAAATTATCTTCACCACCTACTAGCTGCGTCAGCTGTGAAAGTCATGTTACCTCACTAAAGCTCATTTTTTCTCACCTATAAAGAAGAGGTAATATATGTTTTTCTTAAGTTTGGTTGTAAATTATGAGCAACCATGCACAAATACACTCGTGACACATATATACATAAAAGGCTTAGCAAAAATAGGTGCTCAGTCAGTGGTGGCTGTTACTAATGCTGTATGACACTAAATGAAGAAAAAAGATCAGAAAAAATGTTAAAAAACGGTACAAGGATATATTTTCTTTTCTTAACAGTAGACGATCACTAAATGAGTGCTTACTATGTGCCAGGTACTTTTTTCAGAACTTACAAGTATTATTTAATTCTGACGACAGTCTTTTGCAGTAGATACAATACTATGTTGATTCCCACCTGACAGGTGAAAAAAATAGACACAATTATTTGCTCAACTCCAAAAAGATAATAAGTGCAAGAAACAGAATTTGAAGCCAGATTATCTAACTCTGGTGTTTGTGGTTTTCAATACTATGCTACACTTTGTCTCTTTTAGAATCAGTGGTGTGTTATCAGCCAGTTATATAGTCTGTGATAGCAAATCTATATTCCTTTTCTAGTGATTATAGAATTTCTAAACACTGAGTTGTTTCAGTTAAGACAATTCTGGAAAATAGTTTTCTACCAAACAGCATCTTCTACATTAAATATTCTTGGCTAGGAGAACATTCTTAATAAACATTTTTGCCTTCTCAGGGATTGATTATAATACGGAATTTGTTTTTGGATTCCAGAGTAAGACAACTAGGAGATGTGTCCTACCTATAATTAGGTACTTGATATCAGGCCTATGAAATTTAGTGGACTTTTATTTTTTGACATTATGCCCTGTAAAGTCATCTATACATTTTTTGGTGGCAGTAGAGTGTTGTAGTCAGTTCATATCAGCTCCCAAGAGCTGATTAGTAAATTTTTAGGAATTTTGCAAGCTGGTTGCTAAACAAGCCATTATTAAAAATTAAATTATATAAACATACAAATAAAGTATACACAAAGGTTATAAATACTCAAAAAACATTATTTTGGGGGCTTCCCTGGTGGCGCAGTGGTTGAGAGTCCGCCTGCCGATGCAGGGGACACGGGTTCGTGCCCTGGTCCGGGAGGATCCCACGTGCCACGGAGCGGCTGGGCCCGTGAGCCATGGCCGCTGGGCCTGTGCATCCAGAACCTGTGCTCCGCAGTGGGAGAGGCCACAACAGTGAGAGGCCCACGTACCGCAAAAAAAAAACCAAACACACAAAACATTATTTTGGTACATTTTACTATTATCTTTGTTTTTGAGTTTATTGACATCTATTTTATCTGTATGGAGGAAGCACTGTATTTTTATCTGTAAAATACAGATTTTATCTGTATGGAGGAAGCACCATAAAACAGTGTGCTGTTGCACATCTCTTCTAAACTCTGTGTTCAGTGATGTCAAGTTAGTAGCTTGAAACTGGCCATAGTGGGAGCATTTATTCCACAGAAATCAGTTAACTAATGCTACAAATCAGGAATCCTCCTGCTCCCTCCCAGCTAGTTGTTAAAACCTTTATCAACACACCACTGCAAGGCTAATCGGCTGTTGCTCTATGCCACTGCTAATCCTGCACCCTAATACTGTCACTTGAACTACCAATTGTAGGATTTCAGAAATGTATTTAAAACATGATTTGCCAGTGGTGGTGTTTTTAGAGATTCACATTGCTTAATGAGGATTTCTGTGCCATCCCAGGGATCTCAGATAGAATATTAAATTGCCCATGTTATGTTCTTTCAAATCCAGGGAGATAGTGTATCCTCTTGTTTGGAGAAACTAATCTCCAACTTTTTTGACTGCCTAAAACTTTTGCCATTGCTACTCTTTAAAATTTCACTATCTATTATTAGCTCCTTATATTAATTAATAAAAACCGTTTTTGATCGTTGAGCTCATTTCTTCTCAATAGTTGGGTTCTCAACCCAACTATTTTCTGGCCCATCCCCACCCCATCCTGTATGCAAGAGGGCACGTTGATAAAGGGATAGCAGTGGTGAAAAGTCTCTTTGGAAATCAGAGTGAAGCTTAAACTTAGAAAGAGGGAAATTAGAAGAAGGAGGCAAAAGGAAAGAGAGACAGTGTTGCCTAATGGTTGAGGGCACAGGCTCAGAAGTCAAACTGTTAAGATCCAAATTCCAGCTCTGCCAGTTACTACTGTGAGACTTTGAGCAAGTTATTTAATCTCTTTGTGCCTTGGTGTCCACCTCTGTAAAATGGGATAATAATTGGATCCATTTCATATAGTTGTTGTGCAATAATGAATCTAATGAATGTAAAATGTGTAGAAAATTACCTGGTACATGGTAGGTATTATGTAAATGTTTGTAGCTATTCCCTCTTTGTATCAAAAGATAGGGGTTTTCTTCCCCAAAGCAACAGAAAGGTTGGTCTGTCATTTCTTACACATTTTCAGTCAAGACTTTGTTTAGTTAATAATATTTAAAGTAGCTTATATTTTTATTCTTCAGAAAAATTTAAACTTTGGGGCAAGTGTATCCCAAACTATTATTCCTCAACTTTTAATTATGCACACATTGCACGAGCTTCTGGCAGTTGAAAAATGACCAAACATAATGGAACTGGGGAATTTATTCAACCTGTTTGAATGTGTCTCATACAAATCAATTGTGCAGTGACCTATTTGGATCATTAAGAGAGCCAACTAAATGATGTCCTGTGTGAGCAGGTGGCTGTTTGGCCAAAGCCCTTGTGATGACCTAGTTGGGATCAAAACCCAAAAGGGCACCTTGCCCTAAGGTGTATGGTGCTTATATTTTTAAAATACGATTAAAGAACTATGAGTCTTTTATTGTATAATTAAATATACAGGATCCCAATGGAGTTGTCCCTGATTTTTTACATGTCTCTTTATCTAGTGACTCAGAAGTAATTATGGGTGAGAATAATTTGATTTGAGGTTTTAGATGTAACCAAGGTTTAAAAACATAAAAAACTGTATAAAGCAAAGGACAATTTAGTTGTGTTTTATAAAATACTAATGATAATTGCAGTGTACTGTTACTTTTGCTCTAGGCTATTGAGAAACCCGTTGGCTGCGACTATAAACTGTTTTTATTCCTTATTTAGCAAATATGATTATTAGTATGGCTTGAGTGTATGTAGCTTCCTAGTATGTAGTTTCCGTAGGAGGAAAATTATGGACATTTGCTCACTAAGTTGTATCAAATATGAATCTCATGCATTGTTATTCTGATCTTATAACTATCACCTAAGTTTACATATAAAACTAGTAGGCCAGGGCTTCCCTGGTGGTGCAGTGGTTGAGAGTCCGCCTGCCGATGCAGGGGAGACGGGTTCATGCCCCAGTCTGGGAAGATCCCACATGCCGCGGAGAGGCTAGGCCCATGAGCCATGGCCTCTGAGCCTGCGCGTCCGGAGCCTGTGCTCCGCAACAGGAGAGGCCACAACAGTGAGAGGCCCGTGTACCGCAAAAAAAAAAAAAAAAAAAAAATTGTAGGCCAACTCATTATCATTATTGATTTCTAATGATAATGCAAGATTTTAAAATTCTGACCCCCTCCCCTCAGCTTTTTGTGGTAAGGAGCAAAAGTACCTTACATGATGAAAACCATAGATAAGAAAAAACCCACACACAAATCAATTAGTTTAGGGCAGAATTTATAAGTACAGCCATTGACTCATGTGGATGACTTAGAGAAGGGTTAGTTATGTTATTTACATAGAGTCTTTTCCACTGGTACCAGCATTTAGCAGATAATAAGAATTAAAGAAATTATTTAATTTGTTTCACCTGTTGGGTTCTGTAATTATTTCTTTATAGGTATATTTGAGGTATATTCAAATACCTTATCAAGTAGGTATTTGAATATAAGGAGAAAATGTTTTTAAAAATATGAATAAGGGGACTTCCTTGGTGGCGCAGTGGTTAAGAATCCGCTTGCCAATGCAGGGGACACGGGTTCGAGCCCTGGTCTGGGAAGATGCCACATGCTGCGGAGCAACTAAGCCTGTGCGCCACAACTACTAAGCCTGAGCTCTAGAGTCTGTGAGCCACAACTACTGAGCCCACATGCCACAACTACTGAAACCCGCGTGCCTAGAGCCCATGCTCTGCAACAAGAGAAGCCACCACAACGAGAAACCCGCGCACTGCAAAGAAGAGTAGCCCCCGCTCACCGCAACTAGAGAAAGCCCACGTGCAGCAAAGAAGACCCAATGCAGCCAAAAATAAAATAAAATAAATTTATTAAAAAATATATGAATAAGATATAGCAGTATGGAAAAGACCCTGAAAACCAGTTAGCTATCAATTTAATGTCATTGTTAGAATTTTACCTTAAGTGACTCAGCAGCTTTCTTGTGAGTCAAAGCTAAATGATTGTTTCAGAAACTCAGTCTAGGTTGTGTGTGAGTGTGTGCACATAGGTATTCTGAATGGTGTCTGTTAGTAGCCTCATGATCTGGTCATTGTCCTGTGAAAGGTTGAATATTTACATGTGCTATCAGGGATTGCTGATTCTCTAGGAATAGACTGTAGGAGAACATACTCTAGGGATAGGCACAATCCTACCATTGCCCCTATTATTGTCTTTGTCTTTCTTTTTTTGTACCTTTCTTCCTACTTCTCTGTCCACAAGCTTTTAATTCTGTGCATGTTTTTGTCCTGTCCTGTTAAAGGGGGACTCATCTGCCTGGCTGGTTCAGGCACAGTAGACGTGTAGAAAGGTTCGTGAAATGTGTACCCTCCTGCCATTTCAGCCTGATTTTTCTGAAGAGACGTTACATGTGCACAAGAGGGTTTTTTTGTGTGTGTGTCTGGTACGCGGGCCTCACACTGCTGCGGCCTCTCCCATTGCGGAGCACAGGCTCCGGACGCGCAGGCTCAGCAGCCATGGCTCACGGGCCCAGCCGCTCCGCGGCACGTGGGATCCTCCCGGATCAGGGCACGAACCCGCGTCCCCTGCATCGGCAGGTAGACTCTCAACCACTGCGCCATCAGGGAAGCCCCACAAGAGGGTTTTTGATGCCTTAGTTTGTGTCTCACTGACAAATGATGGACTTGGTACCTCAGTTATAATCATATACATGGGGGCAACAATTTCCCAATTGTTGTATTTTTAAAGACAAGTAATAAAACAACAAACAGTACCAAAAGCAAACAGAATTAAAGTCGGCAATAGACTGTTGGTTTTCATTCTTCTCACTCCCAACCTGGAAAAATATCCATCATTGTATTGTGACCAGGGAATAACAATTGAAATAACTGGTGTGTTTACCTAGGGATAAGAAGATCAAGAGGGAAATCAGAAAATTTATGAGCTAAAAGATTGGAAAGCAACTGTCTCATTTTTCTGACAGTAATTGATCTACATATATTTGGGAAACTGATTTTAGACTGGGGCTAAAATGTAATTCAGTGGAGAAAGGATAGTCTTTTTAACAAAAGATGCCGGAACAATTAGAAGTTTATATCCCCCCCCCCACAAAGAAAGGGACCTCAATCCATACCTTGTCTTAATTAAAAATTAAGTCAAAATGGATCATAAATTTAAATGTAAAAACGGAAACTATAATACTTCTAGAAGAAAACTTCAGAGAAAATCTTTGTGATCTCATGTTAGGCAAACATTTCCTCAACATGACATCAAAAGTACAATCCAGGAAAACTGAGCTTCATCAAAATGAAAAACTTCAGATCTTCAAAAGGCACTTTTAGGCAAATGAAAAGAAAAGCCACAGACTGAAAAAATATTTTAAATTCATATGCCTGATAAAAGACTTGTATCCAGAATATAAAAATTACTTTCTAAAACTCAGTAGTAAGGAAACTGACAACTAAATAAAGATGTACAAATGCTAAGTAAGTATTCAAAAAGATGCTCAACATCATGAATTGTTATGGAAATGAAAATTTAAACCACAATGAGTTACCATTACACACTTGTGAGAATGGCTGAAATCAAAAAGACTAATTGTACTAAGTGTTGACAAGTATGTGGATGTATTGGAACTCTGATACACTGCTAATGAGAATGTAAAATGGTACAACCACTTTGAAAAATGGGCAATTTATTAAAAAACTAACCATTCATGTACTATATGATTCAGCCACTCTACTTCTTCTCTTTACCTAAGTTGAACTAAAGGATTTGAGTGTATAAAGACTTGTGGCAAATGTTCGCAGCAGCGCTATTTAAAATAGCCCAGCTGAAAATAACCCAAATGTTCATGAACAGGTGAATTGATAAAGAAACTGTGATATATTACAGCACGGGTGAATCTCAAAATAATTATTCTAAGTGAAAGAAAACAGACAAAAAAGGAATACTGATTATATATATATAATACATTTATATTACAAGCAAATTTATAGGGACAGAAAGCAAATCAGTAATGGCCAAGGGATGAGTTGGCAGTGGGAGAGTGGGGAGAGGAGTGGAAGAGAGGGATTACAAATGGGCATGAGAAAACCATTGGGAATGATATTTTATTATGTTGATGGTTTCATGGGGAATATATACATATGTCAAAATGTGTGAAGTATGTTTCCAGTTTGTACATTTATTGTATGTTGACTATACCTCAAAAAAGCTACTAAATTATGCATTTTGATCTTGCTAATGTTATTTTTTACAACAGATATTTTATTTGTAGGAGATAAACAATGATTCTTTAAATGGACCCCAGCTATAGGGCATTACAGATTTGTTTACGTTTGTAGTTATGAAAACAGTAGTGATGAATAAAGTCTCTGAAAAGTTTATTGCTATAGAATAGTTGTTATTTTAGAAAATTTATTTCCCATTAGTAAATAAGGAAATGTCAACTAGAGAGCAATTTTTTAAAACAGTGATTTTGTCAGAATTATGAAAGATGTTTTGGCTTATTGCTAGCCCTGCAATTCACAATGTTAAATGGAATAAATGCAAATATAATCTAAAACTTTGCTAAGCTTACATTTGCATTGCAATCCTAACAAATTTATGAGCATAATATAGACCCTTGGACACCTGGGAAAATTTATGAATAAACTTAACTTAGCAAATATAATTTGAAAAAAATGGGGCTGGGTCATGGCTAACTGATTTAGGTTCAACGATTGAAGAGAGAAACCCATTATGATGATATTAATAGGAATTCAACCTAGAGAAATTAATTTTATTTCTCCTAAGGATAACAGGCATGGGAGATGCTATTACTAGAAGAGATTTAAGTCTCAATGGAGAAAGCCAAATGCGGGTACATACATTTAACTAATGAAGAAACTCTGGGCAGGGGCCAAGCTTTGGGAGTCTTATCTGTAGTCACTTTTAAGGACACCTTCTCATCTGTCCCGCTGAGTCATGTTCCAAGTGTTTTATTATGGTACATGAAAGGAAGGGGAAAAAAGCCAAATTGCTGGAAAAAGAACATTGACAACTTTCCCACAATAATTTGTCAAGGCAACTCAGTGTACAACTCACTACTATGACAGTTCTAAACCTCCGTTGAGTTGGTGATAATAAATTATATAGCCTGTAGAATAAGAATTCAATGCAGTTACTAAATTCTTTTCACTAAATCTTATCATTTACTCTTAAACTGAAATTATGCAAAAAAAATAACTATGACCAGCATTTGTTAGGTACCTAGAAAAAGCAATGCATGCTGCTATGGACTTCCTGATATTTAAATTTAATCTTTACAAGATTAGGGAGCTCTGTGTTGTTTGCCTTCTATTTTTTTTTTAATTTGAATTTTATTTAATTTTTTTATACAGCAGGTTCTTATTAGTTAGCAATTTTATAAATATTGGTGTATATATGTCAATCCCAATCTCCCAATTCATCCACCACCACCCTGCTTTCCCCCCTCGGTGTTCATATGATTGTTCTCTACATCTGTGTCTCTATTTTTGCCTTGCAAACCGATTCACCTGTACCATTTTTCTAGATTCCACATATGTTCATTAATATACAAAATTTGTTTTTCTAACTTACTTCACTCTGTGTGACAGTCTCTAGGTTGATCCATGTCTACAAATGACCCAATTTCATTCCTTTTTATGGCTGAGTAATATTCCAGTGTATATATGTACCACATCTTTATCCATTCATCTGTCGATGGGAATTTAAATTGCTTCCATGACCTGGCTATTGTAAATAGTGCTGCAATGAACATTGGGGTGCATGTGTCTTTTTGAATTACAGTTTTTCTCTGGGTGTATGCCCAGTAGTGGGATTGCTGGGTCATATGGTAATTCTATTTTTAGTTTTTTAAGGAACCTCCATACTCTTCTGCATAGTGGCTGTATCAATTTACATACCCACCAACAGTGCAAGAGGGTTCCCTTTTCTCCACACCCTCTCCAGCATTTATTGTTTGTAGCTTTTCTGATGATGCCCATTCTAACAGGTGTGAGGTGATACCTCATTGTAGCTTTGATTTGCATTTCTCTAACAAATAGTGATGTTGAGCAGCTTTTCATGTGCCCCTTGGCCATCTGTATGTCTTCTTTGGAGAAAGGTCTATTTAGGTCTTCTGCCATTTTTGGATTGGGTTGTTTGTTTTTTTAATATTGAGCTGCTTGAATATTTTGGAGATTAATCCTTCGTCAGTTGCTTTGTTTGCAAATATTTTCTCCCATTCTGAAGGATTGTCCTTTCATCTTGTTTATGGTTTCCTTTGCTGTGCAAAAGCTTTGAAGTTTCATTAGGTCCCATTTGTTTATTTTTGTTTTTATTTCCATTTCTCTAGGAGGTGGGTCAAAAAGGATCTTGCTGTGATTTATATCATAGAGTGTTCTTCCTGTGTTTTCCTCTAAGAGTTTGATGGTGTCTGGCCTTACATTTAGGTCTTTGATCCAATTTGAGTTTATTTTTGTATATGTTATTAGGGAGTGTTCTAATTTCATTCTTTTTGATGTATCTGTCCAGTTTTCCCAGCACCACTTATTGAAGAGACTGTCTTTTCTCCATTGTATATCCTTACCTCCTTTGTCATAGATTAGTTCACCATAGGTGTGTGGGTTTATCTCAGGGCTTTCTATCCTGTTCCATTGATCTATATTTCTGTTTCTGTGCCAGTACCATATTGTCTTGATTACTGTAGCTTTATAGTATAGTCTGAAGTCAGGGAGTCTGATTCTTCCAGCACCGTTTTTTTCCCTCAAGATTTCTTTGGCTATTCAGGTTCTTTTGTGTCTCCATACAGATTTTTAGATGTTTTTTGTTCTAGTTCTGTAAAAAGTGCCATTGGTAATTTGATAGGGATTTCATTGAACCTGTAGATTGCTTTGGGTAGTATAGTCATTTTCACAATGTTGATTCTTCCAATCCAAGAACATGGTGTATCTCTCCATCTGTTTATGTCATCTTTGATTTCTTTCATCAGTGTCTTATAGTTTTCTGAGTACAGGTTTTTTACCTCCTTAGGTAGGTTTATTCCTAGGTATTTTATTCTTTTTGTTGCAGTGGTGAATGGGATTGTTTCCTTAATTTCCCTTTCTGATCTTTTGTTGTTAGTGCATAGGAATGCAAGAGATTTCTGTGCATTAATTTTGTATCCCGCAACCTAACCAAATTCACTGATTAGCTGTAGTATTTTTCTGGTGGCATCTTTAGGGTTTTCTATGTATAGTATCATGTCATCTGCAAACAGTGACAGTTTTACTTCTATTCCAATTTGTATTCCTTTTATTTCTTTTTCTTCTCTGATTGCTGTGGCTAGGACTTCCAAAACTATGTTGAATAATAGTGACGAGGTTGGACATCGTTGTCTTGTTCCTGATCTTAGAGGGAATTCTTTCAGTTTTTCACCATTGAGAGTGATGTTGGGTGTGGGTTTGTCATATGTGGCCTTTATTATGTTGAGGTAGTTTCCCTCTATGCCCACTTTCTAGAGTTTTTATCCTAAATCAGTGTTGACTTTTGTCAAAAGCTTTTTCTGCATCTATTGAGATGATCATATGGTTTTTATTCTTCAATTTGTTAGTATGGTGTATCACATTGATTGATATACTGACGAATCCTTGCATCCCTGTAATAAACCCCACTTGATCATGGTGTATGTTCCTTTTAATGTGTTGTTGCATTCTATTTGCTAGTATTTTGTAGAGGATTTTTGCATCTATATTCATGAATGATATTGGTGTGCAATTTTCATTTTTTTGTAGTATCTTTGTCTGGTTTTGGTATCAGGGTGATAGTGCCCTCATAGAATGAATTTGGGAGTGTTCCTTCCTCTGCAGTTTTTGGAAGAGTTTGAGAAGGATGGGTGTTAGCTCTTCTCTAAATGTTTGATAGAATTCACCTGTGGAGCCATCTGGTCATGGACTTTTGTTTGTTGGAAGATTTTTAATCACAGTTTCAATCTCAGTGCTTGTGATTGGTCTATTCATATTTTCTATTTCTTCCTGGTTCAGTCTTTGAAGGTTGTGCTTTTCTAAGAATGTGTCCATTTCTTCCAGGTTGTCCATTTTATTGGCATAGAGTTGCTTGTACTAGTTTCTTATGATGCTTTGTATTTCTGTGGTGTCTGTTGTAACTTCTTTTTCATTTCTACTTTTATTGATCTGAGTCCTCTCCCTCTGCTTTTTTTTTTTTTTTTTGCGGTACGCGGGCCTCGTTGTGGCCTCTCCCATTGCAGCGCACAGGCTCCGGACACGCAGGCTCAACAGCCATGGCTCACGGGCCCAGCCGCATGTGGGATCTTCCTGGCCCAGGGCACGAACCCGCGTCCCCTACATCGGCAGGCGGACTCTCAACCACTGTGCCACCAGGGAAGCCCCCCTCTGTTTCTTGATGAGTCTGGCTAAAGGTTTATCAGTTTTGTTTATCTTCTCAAAGACCCAACTTTTAGTTTTATTGATCTTTGCTGTTGTTTTCTTTGTTTCTATTTCATTTATTTCTGCTCTGATCTTTATTATTTATTTCCTTCTACTAATTTTGGGTTTTGTTTTTCTTCTTTCTCTAGTTCCTTAGGTGTAAGGTTAGATTGTTTATTTGAGATTTTTCTTATTTCTTGAGGTAGGATTGTATTGCTATAAACTTCCTTCTTAGAACTGCTTTTGCTGCATCCCATAGGTTTTGGATCGTTGTGTTTTTGTTGTCATTTATCTCTAGGTATATTTTGATTTTCTCTTTGATTTTTTCAGTGATCTCTTGGTTATTTAGTAACATATTGTTTAGCCTCCATGTATTTATGTTTTTTACATTTTTCCCCTGTAATTGATTTCTAATCTCAAAACGTTGTGGTCAGAAAAGGTGCTTGATATGGTTTCAGTTTTCTTAAATTTACCAAGGCCTGATTTGTGACCCAAGATGTGATGTATCCTGGAGAATGTTCCATGTGCCCTTGAGAAGAAAGTGTAATCTGCAACTTTTGGATGGAATGTCCTATAAATATCAATTAAATCTGTCTGTTGTGTCATTTAAAGCTTGTGTTGCCTTATTAATTTTCTGTCTGGATGATCTGTCCATTGGTGTAAGTGAGGTGTTAACGTCCCCCACTATTACTGTGTTACTGTTGATTTCCTCTTTTATAGCTGTTAGCATTTGCCTTATGTATTGAGGTGCTCCTATGTTGGGTGCATATATATTTATAATTGTTATATGTTCTTGGATTGATGTAGTGTTCTTACTTGATCATTATGTAGTGTTCTTCCTTGTCTCTTGTAACGGTCTCTATTTTAAAGTCTATTTTATCTGATATGAGTATTGCTACTCTAGTTTTCTTTTGATTTCCATTTGCATGGAATATCTTTTTCCATCCCCTCACTTTCAGTCTTTATGTGTCCCTAGGTCTGAAGTGGGTCTCTTGTAGACAGCATATTTATGGGTCTTGTTTTTGTATCCATTCAGGGAGCCTGTGTCTTTTGGTTGGAGCAATTAATCCATTCACATTTAAGGTAATTATCGATATGTATATTCCTATTACCATTTTCTTAATTGTTTTGGGTTTGTTTTTGTAGGTTCTTTTCTTCTCTTGTGTTTCCCACTTAGAGAAGTTCCTTTAGCATTTGTTGTAGAGCTGGTTTGGTGTTGCTGAATTCTCTTAGCTTTTGCTTGTCTGTAAAGCTCTTGATTTCTCCATCGAATCTGAATGAGATCCTTGTCGGGTAGAGTAATCTTGGTTGTAGTTTCTTCCCTTTCATCACTTTAAATATATCATGCCACTCCCTTCTGGCTTGTAGAGTTGCTGCTGAGAAATGGCTGTTAACCATATGAGAGTTCCCTTGTATGTTATTTGTTGTTTTCCCCTTGTTGCTTTTAATAATTTTTCTTTGTGTTTTATTTTTGTCAATTTGATTACTATGTGTCTTGGTGTGTTTCTCTTTAGGTTTATCCTGCCTGGGACTCTCTACGCTTCCTGGACTTGGGTGGCTATTTCCTTTCCCATGTTAGGGAAGTTCTCGACTGTAATTTCTTCACATATTTTCTCGGGTCCTTTCTCTCTCTCTTCACCTTCTGGGACCCCTATAATTCGAATGTTCGTGCATTTAATGTTGTCCCAGAGGTCTCTTAGGCTGTCTTCATTTCTTCTCATTCTTTTTTCTTTATTCTGTTCAGTGGCCGTGAATTCCACCATTCTGTCTTCCAGGTCACTTATCCATTCCTCTGCCTCAGTTATTCTGCTATTTATTCCTTCTAGTGTATTTTTAATTTCAATTATTGTATTGTTCATCTGTGTTCTTTAATTCTTCTAGGTCTTTGTTAAACATATCTTGCATCTTCTGGGTCTTTGCCTCCATTGTTTTTCCGAGGTCCTGGATCATCTTCACTATCATTATTCTGAATTCTTTTTCTGTAAGGTTGCCTATCTCCACTTCATTTAATTGTTTTTCTGGGGTTTTATCTTGTTCCTTTATCTGGTACATAGTCCTCTGCCTTTTCATTTTGTCTGTTTTTCTGTGAATGTGGTTTTCGTTTCACAGGCTGCAGGATTGTAGTTCTTTCTTCTGTCTGCCCTCTGGTGGATGAGGCTATCTAAGAGGCTTGTGCAAGCTTCCTGATGGGAGGGACTGGTGGTGGATAGAGCTGGGTGTTGCTTTGGTGGGTAGAGCTCAGTAAAACTTTAATCTGCTTGTGTGCTGAAGGGTGGGGCTGAGTTCCCTCCCTGTTGGGTGTTGGGCCTGAGGTGACACAGCACTGGAGGCTGCAGGCCCTTTGGTGGGGCTAATTGTGGACTCCGGGAAGGCTCATACCAAGGAGTACTTCCCAGAACCTCTGCTGCTAGTGTCCTTGTCCCCGCGGTGAGCCACAGCCACCCCCCGCCTCTGCAGCAGACCCTCTGACACTAGCAGGGAAGTCTGGTTCAGTCTCCTGTGGGGTCACTGATCCTTTCCCCTGGGTCCTGATGTGTGCACTACTTTGTGTGTTCCCTCCAGGAGTGGAGTCTCTGTTTCCCCCAGTCCTGTCAAAGTCCATTTCATTGTGGCTTCTCCTTTGTCTTTGCATGTGGGATATCTTTTTTGGTGAGTTCCAGTGTCATCCTGTCAATGACTGTTCAGCAGTTAGTTGTGATTCCACTGCTCTCGCAAGAGTGAGTAAGAGCACATCCTTCTACCCCACCATCTTGAACCAGTCTCTCTATGATTTGTTTCTTAGGGAAGCCTTCAGTCAAACAGAAACATTGCTAATGGAGAGCACGCCTGTAGAAACCCTCTGGTAGTTTCCATTCTGTTTGCCTTCTTTTTACAGAGAATGAACCTGGGCACAGAGAAACTAAGTAGTAATTTCTTCTGGGTTAGACTGCTGCTGAGTTAAAGTCATGATATGAGTGCAGATCTCTGACTTTCAACTACATGCTTTTCCCATTACGTAATTCTCCTTTTCCTCTACCTCTATCAGTAAGCACCCTTTGATTGTTTGGGTCAGTCAGGAAGAGATATACAAATGAATATCCATAAAAGATATTTTTGAGCTGTGGGTAGAAAGCTAAAATCATGTCAAAAACCTGAATTGAGGTAGCTGTGAAGTGTTGGCAAGAAATCAAAGGAGGTGTGGATGTTATAACTGAAATTTGATTTTACTTTCCTTTGCTCTGTTGTGGGGGCAACTTCTTTGGGCATCTACTAAATAAGAGAAAGTGGGGACAACTACCTAAGATATTTTTTTCTGTATTATTGCATAAGGTGGTATGTAAGTTCTTAGTACTGGGTCTAGTATAACATGACAAACAATAGAGTCACTACTGTTTTCTACATTAAGAAAGAAACATACCTTTTAAACACCCAAGAGAAGTGAAAACATATGTCTACCCTAAAGTTTGTACATAAATGTTCTGTTCATAGTAGTATTATTCATAATAGCAAAAAGTGGAAACAACCAAAATACCCATCATCCATCAAAATATCCATGATAAATTGATAAATGACATACATACAGAATATCTATATAATGGAATATTCATATAGCAGAATATTTTTAATTAATAACTTATTTAGAATGAGAAGGCACTTAGTAAATATATGTTGAACTGGAAATGTTTTACTAATTCTTTTTTATTGAAATATAGTTGGTATGCAATATTACATTAATTTCAGATGTACAGCCTAGTGATTTGTCATTTAAATGCACTGTGAAATCACCACAATAAGTCCAGTAACTATCTTTAACAATATTAATTCTACCAATCCATGAGCACAGTATGTCTTTCCATTTGCTTGTATCATCTTCAGTTTCTCTCATCAGTATCTTATAATTTTCAGTTATAGGTCTTTTACTTCCTTGGTTAGATTTATTTATTTATTTATTTATTTATTTATTTTTTGGTACGCAGCCCTCTCACCGTTGTGGCCTCTCCCGTTGCGGAGCACAGGCTCCGGACGCGCAGGCTCAGCGGCCATGGCCCACGGGCCCAGCCGCTCCGCGGCATGTGGGATCCTCCCGGACCGGGGCACGAACCCGTGTCCCCTGCGTCGGCAGGCGGACTCTCAACCACTGCACCACCAGGGAAGCCCAGATTTATTTTTTTTGCAGATAAATATCTGTTATATTTTTAATTTAAGTAAGTTTATGTCAGTGTATTTCAACACTAGATGTCAATATTTTAAATTCACAGACCACTGTTTGCTAAAAGATACTTTCATGATTTTTTTTCTTTTTTTCCCTTGGTTAGATTTATTAGCTGGTATTTTATTCTTTTTCATGTAATTGTAAAAGGGATTGTTTACCTAATTTATGTTTGTTAGTGTGTTATTAGTGTATAGAAATGCAACAGATTTATGTATATTAATTTTATATCCTGCAAATTTACTGAATCCATATAAATAGTTTTTTGGTAGAGTCCTTAGTGTTTTCTATATGTAATATCATATCATCTGCAAATAGTGACCGTTGTACTTGTTCCATTCCAACTTGGATGTGTTTTATTTCTTTTCCTTGTCTGATTGCTGTGGCTAGGACTTCCAATAGTTTGTTGAATAAAAATGTGAGAGTGGGCATCATTCCCTTGTTTTTAATCTTAGAGGAAATGCTTTCAGTTCATCACTGTTGCATATGATATATGCTTTGGGTTTGTCATATATGGCCTTTATTATGTTGAGGTGTGATCCCTGTATACCCACTTTTTTGAGAGTTTTTATCATGAATGGATAATGAGTTTTTTGAAAATCTTTTTCTGCATCTAGTGAGGTGATGATTTTTATCTTTCATTTTGTTAATGTAGTATATCACATTGATTCATTTGATGTTATTGAATCATCCTTGCATCCCTGGGATAAATCCCATTTCGTCATGATGTATGATCCTTTTAATATATTGTTAAATTTGGCTTTCTAATATGATGTTGAGGATTTCTGCTTCTATATTCATCAGTGATATTGGCCTGCAATTTTTGTGTGTGTGGTGGCTTTATCAGATTTTTGAATCAGGGCTGGCCTTGTAGAATGAATTTGGAAGCATTCCTTAAAAGTTTTTTGGAGTAGTTTGAAAAGGATAGGTGTTTACTCTTCTGTAAATGTTTGGTCGGATTCACCTGTGAAACTGTTTCTGGAATTTTGTCTGTTGGGAATTTTTTGATTACTGATTCAATTTCATTACTAGTGATTGGTCTGTTCAGATTTTCTGTTTCTTTCTTATTCAGTCTTAGAAGATTGTATATTTCTAAGGATGTACCCATTTCTTCTAACTTATCCAGTTTGTTGGCTTTTAATCGTTTGTAGTAAGCTCTTATGATCTTTTATATTTCTGTGGTATTGGTTGTAACTTCTCTTTCATTTTTATTTGGGCCTTCTCTTTCTTGATGAGTCTGACTAAAGGTTGATCAATTTTGTTTATCTTTTCAAAGAACCAATCAACCAGTTTATTTTTTATTTTTTTAGCCTCTATTTCATTTATTTCTACTTGAGTATATATTATTTCCTTTCTTCTACTAAATTTGGGTTTTGTTTGTTCTTTTTCTACTTCCTTCATGTGTGAGGTTAGATTGTTATTTGAGATTTTTTTTATTTCCTGAGGTGGGCCTGTATGACTGTAAACTTCCCACTTAGAATTGCTTTTGCTGTGTCCCATAGATTTTGGAATGTTGTGTTTCCATTTTCATTTGTTCAGTTTTTTATTTCATTTTTTATTTCTTCAGTAACCCATTCATTGTTTAGTAGCATATCATTTAGACTCTATAAAGGGTTTTTTTTTCATTTTTTTTCTTATACTTAATTTCTAGTCTCATACCATTTTGGTCAGAGAAGATGCTTGATAGGATTTCAGTCTTCTAAAGTTTACTGAGAGTTGTTTCATGGCCCAGCATGTGATCTATCCTGGAGAATGTTCCATGTACACTTAAAAAGAATGTGTATCATGCTGTTTTTGGATGGAATGTTCTGTATATGTCTATAAAATTTATCTAATGTGTCATTTAAGGCCAATATTTCTTTATTGATTTTCTGTCTGGATGATCTTTCCAGATGTAAGTCAGGTGTTAAAGTTCTCTACTATTATTCTATTCTATTCATGTCAGTTTTTCCCTTTATGTCTGTTAATATTCGCTTTATAAATTTGGGTACATTTATGTTGGGTGCATAGATATTTGCAAGTATTATATTTTTTGTGGGATTGATCCCTTTATTATTATTTAATTCCATTCTTTGTCTCTCGTTACAGTCTTTGTTTTAAAGTCTATTTTTTTTAATGTAAGTATTGGTATCCCAGCTTTCTTTTCATTTCCATTTGCATGGAATATCTTTTCCCATCCCCTCCCTTTCAGTTTGTGTGTGTCTTAAGATCTGATGCAAGTCTCTTATAGCAGTATATACATGGTTCTTCCTCTTTTTAATCCATTCAGACACTGTATGTTTTTTGATTGGAAAATTTAATCCATTTTCATTTAAAATAATTATTAATAGGTATGTACTTCTTGCCATTTTATTAGTTTTTTCTGGTTATTTTTGTAGTTCTTCTATCTTCCTTTCTCTTCTCTTGCTCTCTTCCCTTGTGATTTGATGAGTATCTTTAGTGTTATGTTTGGCTTCCTGTCTCTTTATTTTTTGTGTATCTATTACAGATTTTTGGATTTTGGTTACCATGAGGTTCATATATAACAACCTATATATAGGTACCTATCTTAAGTTAATGATTTCTTAAGCTTGAACACATTCTAACAGCCCTATATTTTTACCACTCCCCACATTTTATGTTTTTGATGTCATATTTTATGTCTTTTAATTTTGTATTCTTTACTTATAGATTATTTTGTTACTTTTGTCTTTTAACCTTCCTGCTAGCTTTATAAATGGTTTATCCACTACCTATACTATATATTAGCCTTTACCAGTGAGGTTTTTCCTTTCATAATTTTTAAATTTCTCATTGTGGCCTTTTCTTTTCCACTTAGAGAAGTCCCTTTAACATTTCCTTAAGGCTGGTTTAGTAGTGATGAACTGTGCTAGTGTTCACTTGACTGTAAAACCCTTTATCTCTTCTTCAATTCTGAATGATAACCTTGCTGGGTAAAGCATTCTTGGTTGTAGGTTTTTTAAATTTTCTTTCAGCACCTTGACTTTATCATGCCACTTTCTTCTGGCATGAAAAGTTCCTAATGAAAAGGTAGCTGATAGTCTTATGGGAGTTCCTTTTTACGTATCTAGTTGGTTTTCTCTCACTGCTTTTAAGATTCTCTCTTTATCTTTAATTCTTGATATTTTAATTACAATGTATTGGTGTGGACCTCTTTGGCTTCATCTTGTTAGGGACTCTCAGTACTTCCTGGTCTTGGATGTCTGTTTTCTACCCAAGTTAGGGAAGTTTTCAGCTGTTATTTCTTCATATAAGTTTTCTGCCTTTCTGTCTCTCTTTTCTCCTCTGGGACTCCTATAATGCAAATGTTAGTACACTTGCTGTTGTCCCAGAAGTCCCTTAAGCTGTTCTCATTTTTTTAAATTCTTTTTTTTCTTTTCAGCTTGAGTGATTTCCACTGCCCTGTCTTCCAGATCACTGTTCCATTCTTCCATATCATCTAATCTACTATTGATTTCCTCTAGTGTATTTTTCATTCAGTTATTGTATTCTTCAGCTCTGATTGGTTCTTTTTTATATTTTCTAATTCTTTGTTCAAGCTCTCACTGTGGTCATCCATTCTTCTCCCAAGATCAGTGCTCATTTTTATGATCATTATTTTGATTCTTTATCAAGTAGGTTGCTCATCTCCATTTCCTTTAGTACTTTTTCTGAGGTTTTTGTCTTATTCCTTCATTGGAACACGTTCCTCTGTCTCTTCATTTTGCCTAATTTTCTGTGTTTATTTCTGTGTATTTGTATTTCTATGTCCATCACATCTCCCAATCTTGGAGAATTGGCCTTATGTAGGAATTGTCCCATGGGGCCCCAAATCACACTCCCTTCTGGCCACCTGAGCTAGATGCTCCCAGAGTGTCCCTTTTGTGAGCTGTGTGTGTGCTTCTGTTGTTATGGAGCCAACTATTTTGGGCCTGCTCATAGGTGGTGTTGTCCCCTAGCCCAGCTGGCTCTGAGGCCCTGCCTTGTTCAGTGGCTGCAGGTGTGCTGAAGGGTGGGGCTGGCTCCTTGTGCATCTGGCCATGCAGTCTGGTTGTGTGTGACTGCTGTGGGCCTGTGGGTAGGTGGGACAGGCCCCCAGTGCTAAAAGGCTAGAGGGGAGATTCCAAAATGACACTTTCCAGCATTGTGTCAGCATGATAGAGTGAGATCCCCAAAATGGCTGTGCCATCATTGTCTCAGTTCCCATGGGGAGTCCCAGCTACCATTTGCTTCTCTGGGAGGCTTTTCAGGGTCAGCACATGGATTTGACCTAGGCACCTTTCAAATTACTGACTTTGCTCTGGGAGTCAATATATGTGAGATATTGTGTGTGCCCTTTAAAAACAGAGTCTCTTATAGCCCTAGGGCTCTCCCAAACATAAGCCTTGCTGGTTTTCAAAGACTGACTTACTGGGTGCAGGACCACTGAGCTAGGGAACCTGATTCAGGGCTTGGACCCCTCTCTGGGAGGACCTCTGTGGTTGTGATAGCCTTCCTGTTTCTGGGTTGCCAGCCTGGGAGTGTGGGTCCTGACTAGACCACATCTGTGCCCCTCCTACATGTCTGTTTTGGCTTTTCATTTATATTTTTAGTTGTGGGCAATCCTTTCTGCTAGTCTTCAGGTCATTCTCATAAACAGTTACTCTGTAAGTAGTTGTAATTTTGGTATGCCTGTGGGAGGATGTGAGTTCAGTGTCTTCTTACTCTTCCATCTTGATCCTTTCCTCCATAATGGAATATTATCCATCAGTAAAAAGGAATGAAGTACTGATAGACACTACAACATGGATGAACCTTGAAAACACTATGATAAGTGAAAGAAGCCAGTCACAAATGATATTCGATGAATCCATTCACATGGAATGTCCAGAATAGGCAGATCTATAGAGATGGAAAGTAAATTGGTGATTACATAGGGCTTAAGGGCATGGAAGTGGTGGGGAATGGGGAGTGACTGCTGATGAATACAGGCTTTCTTTTTGGGTGAACAAAAATGATTTAAACTTAGGTTATGGTTGTGGTTGGACACTGTGAATACACTAAGCAGCATTTTATTGTGTACTTTAAATGGGTGAATTTTGTTATATGAGTTATATCTAAAATTGTTTTGAAAAGATAATTGTATAAACAAAATATATATAGTCATCGTAGGTCAAATTAACCTGAAAAACAAGGAAATACCTTTAAAAAATCAATAACAAAATGAAATAAGTAAGACTAATTTTATGTCATGTTGCTTAGTCACACATAGAAGAAATCTTTCAAGTATCTACAAAACGCAGTAATTTGAATGTACATTCCTAGGAGATATATCCTCATGACAAAAAGATTAAAAAAATTAAAACATACTTAATAATCATATTGGTATTGCTACTTTATAATGAATATGTATATGTATTAGGTTCTCATATAATTCATTAATTTCATTACTTATTTTCTTTATCCATAAATAGTTATGTTCATATCTTCTGGAATTATTATTTCAGAGTAAGTGAAAAGAGGTACAAATACTGATACTAAATTAGTTAAGGAAAAATCCTTAATCTTAAATTGGATTGTTAATACCACTATAGATTCATGATGCATTTTTCCTTTTAAAAAATATTTAGTTCCTTGCACTATCCATGGAAAAGTTCCTGGAAGTAATAGCAACACAGTAGAAATAAATCACTGACCCTGGAGTGATATCTCTATATACCTGTTCTTACTAAGACTAGGAGAAACTTTTAGGAGAAATGGCTAATGCCACATCCTGGCAAGAAATGTACAGGATTACCCTGAGACATCTTATTATGCTGGAAAGCATGAACGTGATCCAAGACCACTGTGGTTGTGTCAGAAAAAGTCAGGATACCACTTTGAAAGGGTTGTTACAGGCCAAAGATGGGTATTTGTGCATCAAAAGAATAATGACTCCAATGGATTGAAGCAAATGCATTAAAATGCATGAGTTCAAAACAAAACCTGCTGGTCACCTTCAAAGGTTGCTAGGTCACCAAATCATTATTCTAAAAACTGTAAAATAAAAGGAAAAAAATGAAGCATTTATTTTTCTCTTGCTATACAAACTGTGTAATCAATAATCTTAAGAGAAGAATTTCAGCTAATAACGCAGGATTATAGAATTAGGAAGTAATCAGCTTGCAACACCTAATGAAATAATGCATTTTGAATGCTAAAACCACTACAAGAAAGGTTCATGGGGAACTTTATATCAATACTTGGGAGATTAGGCTGATTGCACCTGAATCCACTGATAAATTTTAAATCACACGAAGAGAGACAGCCAGGGATTATGTGCCTCCTGAATTGATTTGATCATAAGCATCCAACACCACCAATGATGTATTCATGCCAAGGAAATTTAATTAGGCATGAATTACCATTTTGCAGGAAATATAGAGGATAGAGGAACATGCGAAACTACAATCCCAAGGAAGCAATAAGCCAAGTTCAGAATGGGGGAATTTCTGTAAGATAAATGAGCCAGTTTCTTTATCAAATAAATGGCAGGTAATAAAGAGGGTAAAAAATTTTCTGTTATTGATTAAAAGGTGAACTTCTCAACTAAATGCAATTTGTAGATCTTGTTTAAATTCTGAGGAAATTACAATAGTCCGAATACAAACTGCTTCTTGAAATGTTTCTTGCTCTATCACAGTAACTGTTGAGCATGGAGAGGTTAACAATCTGCCAGGGACGTTATATATAGTATTATTCATAGGTTTACATGTTAGGCTAGGCAACTTCTAAGATTCCTCTGGGGTTTTTTGATTTTTGCTTTTAATTTTAACTTAGGATTCTTTGGATTTTTTAAACATCTTTATTGGAGTATAATTGCTTTACAATGGTGTGTTAGTTTCTGCTGTATAACAAAGTGAATCAGCTATACATATACATATAACCCCATATCTCCTCCCTCTTGCATCTCCCTCCCACCCTCCCTATCCTACCCCTCTAGGTGGTCACAATGCACCGAGCTGATCTCCCTGTGCTATGTGGCTGCTTCCCACTAGCTATCTATTTTACATTTGGTAGTATATATAAGTCCATGCCACTCTCTCACTTCATCCCAGCATACCCTTCCCCGTCCCCGTGTCCTGAAGTCCATTCTCTACATCTGCATCTTTATTCCTGTCCTGCCCGTAGGTTCTTCAGAACCATGCATTTCTTTTTAGATTCCATATATATATGTTAGTATACGGTATTTGTTTTTCTCTTTCTGACTTACTTCACTCTGTATGACAGAATCTAGGTCCATCCACCTCACTACAAATAACTCAATTTCATTTCTTTTTATGGCTGAGTAACATTCCATTGTATATATGTGCCACATCTTCTTTATCCATTCATCTGTCGATGGACACTTAAGTTGCTTCCATGTCCTGGCTATAGTAAATAATGCTGAAATGAACATTGTGGTACATGACTTTTTGAATTACGGTTTTCTCTGAGTATGTGCCCAGTAGTGGGATTACTGGGTTGTATGGTAGTTCTATTATTAGCTTTTTAAGGAAGCTCCATACTGTTCTCCATAGTGGCTGTGTCAATTTACATTCCCACCAACAGTGCAAGAGGGTTCCCTTTTCTCCACACCCTCTCCAGCATTTATTGTTTCTAGATTTTTTGATCATGGCCATTCTGACCGGGGTGAGGTGATACCTCATTGTATTTTTGATTTGCATTTCTCTAATGATTAGTGATGTTGAGCATCCTTTCATGTGTTTGTTGGCAATCTGGATATCTTCTTTGGAGAAATGTCTATTTAGGTCTTCTGCCCATTTTTGGATTGGGTTGTTTGTCTGTTTGATATTGAGCTGCATGAGCTGCTTGTAAAATTTGGAGATTAATCCTTTGTCAGTTGCTTCATTTGCAAATATTTTCTCCCATTCTGAGGGTTGTCTTTTCATCTTGTTTATGGTTTCCTTTGCTGTGCAAAAGCTTTTAACTTTCATTAGGTCCCATTTATTTTTGTTTTTATTTCCATTTCTGTAGGAGGTGAGTCAAAAAGGATCTTGCTGTGATTTATATCATAGAGTGTTCTGCCTATGTTTTCCTCTAAGAGTTTTATAGTGTCCGGTCTTACATTTAAGTCTCGAATCCATTTTGAGTTTATTTTTTGTATGGTGTTAAGAAGTGTTCTACTTTGATTCTTTAACATGTAGCTATCCAGTTTTCCCAGCACCACTTATTGAAGAGGCTGTCTTTTCTCCATTGTGTATTCTTGCCTCCTGTATCAAAGATAAGGTGACCTTATGTGCTTGGGTTTATATCTGGGCTTTCTATCTTGTTCCATTGATCTATATTTCTGTTTTTGTGCCAGTAACATACTGTCTTGATTACTGTAGCTTTGTAGTATAGTCTGAAGTCTGGGAACCTAACTCCTCCAGCTCCGTTTTTCTTTCTCAAGATTGCTTTGGCTATTCGGGGTCTTTTGTGTTTCCATACAAATTGTGAACTTTTTTGTTCTAGTTCTGTCAAAAATGCCAGTGGTAGTTTGATAGGGATTGCATTGAATGTGTAGATTGCTTTGGGTAGTAGAGTCATTTTTACAATGTTGATTCTTCCAATCCAAGAACGTGGTATATCTCTCCATCTGTTTGTGTCATCTTTAATTTCTTTCATCAGTGTCTTATAGTTTTCTGCATACAGGTCTTTTGTCTCCTTAGGTAGGTTTATTCCTAGGTATTTTATACTTTTTGTTGCTGTGGTGAATGGGAGTGTTTCCTTAATTTCTCTTTCAGATGTTTCATCTGGTGAAGATGTTTCATAGGTGAAGGCAAGAGATTTCTGTGCATTAATTTTGTTTCCTGCTACTTTACCAAATTCATTGATTAGCTCTAGTAGTTTTCTGGTAGTGTCTTTAGGATTCTCTATGTATAATATCATGTCATCTGCAGACAGTGACAGCTTTACTTCTTCTTTTGCAATTTGGATTCCTTTTATTTCTTTTCCTTCTCTGATTGCTATGGCTAAAACTTCCAAAACTATGTTGAATAATAGTGCTGAGAGTGGGCAACCTTGTCTTGTTCCTGATATTAGTGGAAATGGTTTCTTTTTTTTATCATTGGGAATGATGTTGGGTGTGGATTTGTTATATATGACCTTTTATTATGTTGAGCAAAGTTCCCTCTATGCCTACTTTCTGGAGGGTTTTTTTTCTTTTTACCATAAATGGGTTTGAATTTTGTCCAAGCTTTTTCTGCATCTATTGAGATGATCATATGGTTTTTCTCCTTCAGTTTGTTAATATGGTGTATCACATTGATAGATTTGCATATATTGAAGAATCTTTGCATTCCTGGGATAAACCCCACTTGATCATGGTGTATGATCCTTTTAATGTGCTGTTGGATTCTGTTTGCTAGTGTTTTGTTGAGGATTTTTGTATCTTTGTTCATCAGTGATATTGGCCTGTAGTTTTCCTTCTTTGTGACACCTTTGTCTGGTTTTGGTATCAGAGTGATGGTGACCTCACAGAATGAGTTAGGGATTGTTCCTCCCTCTGCTATATTTTTAAGAGTTGAGAAGGATAGATGTTAGCTCTTCTCTAAATGTTTGATAGAATTCGCCTGTGAAGCCATCTGTTCCTGGGCTGTTGTTTGTTGGAAGATTTTTAATCACAGTCTCAATTACAGTGCTTGTGAGTGTTCTGTTTATATTTTCTATTCGTTCCTGGTTCAGTCTTGGAAGGTTGTGCTTTTCTAAGAATTTGTCCATTTCTTCCAGGTTGTCCATTTTATTGACATATAGTTGCTTGTAGTAATCTCATGATCCTTTGTATTTCTGCAGTGTCAGTTGTTACTTCTACTTTTTCATTTCTAATTCTATTGATTTGAGTCTCTTCCCTTATTTTTTTGATGAGTCTGGTTAATGGTTTATCAATTTTGTTTATCTTCTCAAACAGCCAGCTTTTAGTTTTATTGATCTTTGCCATTGTTTTCTTCATTTCTTTCATTTCTTTTTGCTTTGATCTTTATGATTTATTTTCTTCTTCTAACTTTGGGGTTTTTTTGTTCTTCTTTCTCTAATTGCTTTAGGTGTAAGATTAGGTTGTTTATTTGAGATGTTTCTTGTTTGTTGAGGTAGGATTTTATTGTTATAAACTTCCCTCTTAGAACTGCTTTTGCTGCATCCCATAGGTTTTTGGTCATTGTCTTTTCATTGTCATTTGTTTCTAGATTTTTTTTATATCCTCTTTGACTTCTTTATTGATCTGTTGGTTATTAAGTAGTGTATTGTTTAGCCTCCATGTGCTTGTATTTTTTACAGATTTCTTCCTGTAATTGATGTCTAGTCTCATAGCATTGTGGTCGGAAAAGACACTTGATACGATTTCAATTTTCTTAAATTTACCAAGGCTTGATTTGTGACCCAAGATATGATCTATCCTGGAGAATGTTCCATGAGCACTTGAGAAGAAAGTGTATTCTGTTGTTTTTGGATGGAATGTCCTATAAATATCAATTAAGTTCATCTTCTTTAATGTGTCTTTTAAAGCTTGTGTTTCCTTATTTATTTTCATTTTGGATGATCTGTCCATTGGTGGAAGTGGGTGTTAAAGTCCCCTACTATTATTGTGTTACTGTCGATTTCCCCTTTTATGGCTGTTAGCATTTGCCTTATATACTGAGGTGCTCCTATGTTGGGTGCATAAGTATTTACAATTCTTATATCTTCTTCTTGGATTGATCCCTTGATCATTACGTAGTGTCCTTCTTTGTCTCTTGTAATAGTCTTTATTTTAAAGTCTATTTTGTCTCATATGAGAATTGCTACTCCAGCTTTCTTTTGATTTCCATTTGCATGGAATATCTTTTTCCATCCCCTCACTTTCAGTCTGTATGTGTCCCTAGGTCTGAAGTGTCTCAAGAGTAGACAGAATATATACGGGTCTTTTTTTTTTTATCCATTCAGCCAGTCTTTGTCTTTTGGTTGGAGCATTTAAGCCATTTACATTGAAGGTAATTATCGATGTGTATGCTCCTATTACCATTTTCTTAATTGTTTTAGGTTTGTTATTGTAGGTCTTTTCCTTGTCTTGTGTTTCCTGCCTAGAGAAGTTCCTTTAGCATTTGTTGTAAAGATGGTTTGGTGGTACTGACTTCTGTTGGCTTTTACTTGTCTGTAAAGTGTTTAATTTCTCCGTCGAATCTGAATGAGATCCTTGCTGGGTATAGTAATCTTGGCTTAAAGATTACTTTCAGGTTTTTCCCTCTCATCACTTTAAATATGTCCTGCCACTCCCTTCTGGCTTGCAGAGTTTCTGCTGAAAAATCAGCTGTTAACCTTATGGGGATTCCCTTGTATGTTATTTGTTGTTTTTCCCTTGCTGCTTTTAATATTTTTTCTTTGTATTGAATTTTTGATAGTTTGATTAATATGTGTCTTGGTGTGTTTCTCCTTGGATTTATCCTGTATGGGACTCTGTGCACTTCCTGGACTTGATTGACTACTTCCTTTGCTGTATTAGTGAAGTTCTCAACTATAATCTCTTAAAATATTTTCTCAGTCCCTTTCTTTTTCTCTTCTTCTTCTGGGACCCCTGTAATCCGAATGTTCATACGTTTAATGTTGTCCCAGAGGTCTCTGAGACTGCCCTCAATTCTTTTCATTCTTTTCTCTTTATTCTGCTCTGCAGTAGTTATTTCCACTATTTTATCTTCAAGGTCACTTATCCATTCTTCCTCAGTTATTCTGCTGTTGATTCCTTGTAGAGAATTTTTAAATTCATTTATTGTGTTGTTCATAATTGTTTGTTTGCTCTTTAGTTCTTCTAGGTCCTTGTTAAATGTTTCTTGTATTTTTTCCATCCTATTTCCAAGATTTTGGATCCTCTTTACTATCATTACTTTGAATTCTTTTTCAAGTAGACTGCCTATTTCGTCTTCATTTGTTTGGTTGGGTGGGTTTTTACCTTGCTCCTTCATCTGCTGTGTGTTTGTCTTCTCATTTTGATTAACTTACTGTGTTTGGGGTCTCGTTTCGCAGGCCACAGGTTCATAATTTCCGTTATTTTTGGTGTTTGCCCCCAGTGACTAAGATTGGTTCAGTGAGTTTTGTAGGCTCTCTGGTGGAAGGGACTGGTGCCTGTGTTCTGGTGGATTAGGCTGGATCTCGTCTTTCTGTTGGGCAGGTGGTGTGTTTTGGGGTGTCTGTGTGCTTCATGATTTTAGGCAGCCTCTCTGGTAATGGTTGGAGTTGTGTTCCTGTGTTGCTAGTTGCTTGGCATAGGGTGTCCAGCACTGTAGCTCACTGGTCCTTGAATGGAGCTGTGTCTTAGCACTGAGATGGTGATCTCTGGGAGATCTTTTGCCGTTTGATATTACGTGGAGCTGGGACATCTCTGGTGGACCAATGTCCTGGTCTCTTGCCTCCTCGACTCTCCCACCTTAGAGGCACAGGGCTGACACCCGGCCGGAGCACCATGACTCTTTCAGCCACATGGCTTAGAAGAAAAGGGAGGAAAAAAGAAATAAATAAATAAAATAAAAAGTTAAGATAAAAAATAATTATTAAAAGTAAAAAAATTAAAAAGTAATTTAAAAAAGAAAAAAGAAAGAAAGAAGAGAGCAACCAAACCAAAAAACAAATCTACCAATGATAACAAGAACTAAAAACTAGACTAAAAAAACCCAAAACGAACCAACAAAAAAACGGACAGACAGAACCCTAGGATAAATGGTAAAAGCAAAGCTTTACAGATAAAATCACACAAAGAAGCATACACAAACACACTCAAAGAAAGAGAAAAATGAGAAATATATATATATTGTTTCTCCCAAAGTCCACCACCTCAATTTTGGGATGATTCGTTTTCTATTCAGGTATTCCACAGTGCAGGGCACATCAAGTTGATTGTGGAGATTTAATCCGCTGCTCCTGAGGCTGCTGGGAGAGATTTCCCTTTCTCTTCTTTGTTCGCACGGCTCCTGGGGTTCAGCTTTGGATTTGGACTCACCTCTGTGTGTAGGTTGCCTGAGGGCATCTGTTCTTCGTTCAGCCAGAATAGGTTTAAGGGCATGGCTTATTAGGGCACTCTGGCTCACTCAGGCGGGGGGGGGGGGCATACATAGTGTGGGGCGAGCCTGCAGCGGCAGAGGCCAGCGTGACATTGCACCAGCTAGAGGCATGACGTTTGTTCTCCTGGGGAAGTTGTCCCTGGATCACGGGACCCTGGCAGTGGCGGGCTGCACAGGCTCCCGGGAGGGGATGTGTGGATAGTGACCTGGGCTTGCACACAGGCTTCTTGGTGGCTGTAGCAGCAGCGTTAGCATGTCATGCCCATATCTGGGGTCCGCGCTGATAACCACGGCTCGTGCCCATCTCTGGAGCTCATTTAGGCAGTGCTCTGAATCCCCCCTCCTTGCACACCCTGAAACAATGGTCTTTTGCCTCTTCCGCAGCTCCAGACTTTTTCCCGGACTCCCTCCCGGCTAGTTGTGGTGCACTAGCCCACAACTAAGCTGTGTTCACGCAGCCAACCCCAGTCCTCTCCCTGGGATCTGACCTCCAAAGCCCAAGCCTCAGCTCCCAGCCCCCACCCCGTCCTGGCCGCTGGTGAGCAGACAAGCCTCTCAGATCGGTGGGTGCTGGTCGGCACCAGTTCTCTGAGCAGGAATCTCTCTGCTTTGCCCTCCGCACCCCTGTTGCTGCACTCTCCTCGTGGCTCCAAAGCTTCACCCCCGCTACCCCCCATCTCTGCCCGCAAAGGGGCTTCCTAGTGTATGGAAACTTTTCCTCCTTCACAACTTCCTCCCAGAGGTGCAGGTGCCGTCCCTATTCTTTTGTCTCTGTTTTTTCTTTTGCGTTACCCAGGTACATGGGGAGTTTCTTGCCTTGTGGGAAGTCTGAGGTCTTCTGCTGGCATTCAGTAGGTGTTCTGTAGGAATTGTTCCACATGCAGATGTATTTCTGATGTATTTGTGGGGAGGAAGGTGATCTCCACGCTTACTCTTCTGCCATCTTGAAGGTTTTCCATTCCTTTGGTTTTGAAGGTACTGATCCCAAAGTTACTTGAAGAAAACTACCCAACAGGAAATGTACACAAGTGTGGTAGATTTTGTTTCCAAAGACGGTTACAACTACATCTCATTCCATGTGCTCTTTTGCAAGGAGGCCTTTCCAGTCACCCATTGAGAAGCAAAGTCTGTTTCTCTGCTGCTTGATTCTGAGCTGGCCTTGTGACTTGCTTTGGTAAACAGAATGTGTTGAAAGCAGGGCTGTGTAACTTCCAGCTCTAGACCTTAAGAGAGTGTCTGCTTCATCCTTCTTAGAGCCCTGAACTACCATTTAAGGAGATCCAGCTACCTTACTGGAGAGATCAGTTAGAGAGGTGCCCATCCATACCCAAACTGTTCCAGGCATCCCAAGTGAGTGACCAGATATGTCAGTGAAGCCATCTTGGACAATAAAACCTCAGCTATTTCAGCATTGCAATTAAGCATAGCATACAACTGATCCATCAGCTGAGTGCAACCAAGGGAATGACCCCAACTGATGCTACAAGGTGAAGAAAAAGTACTCAACTGAACTCTATCTGAATTCTTGAGCAAATATAATGGTCTTTCGTTTAAGTTACTAATTTGGGAGTAGTTTGCAATGCAGTAACATTGCATTAGAAAACCTGATGTACACATGATAAAACAACCAGAGGTACTGGCCTCTGTGAGTCTGTAACCTATACTTAAGCCTGATTTAAACCCCACAAAAAAATGCCGATAAACTAATGGACACAGTTTACATATTGAACCAATAAGCATTTGCTTCACCATTTAACTAGCTACAGATATGTGAAGTTTGAGGAAAGAGTCATAACACTGAATCCAAAGACACCCTGCAAGGACTTACTCTTTGGGTTTGAGTGGGTGAGATGGTCCCTACCTGGATTAATCTTAAGTCTTACACAATAGTTGAGAGGAACAGAGACATGGCTATAAAATAGCCTTCTCTTTCTGATGTGTTGAGATGGTGGGACATTAACACTGTACAGTTTTCTTTTTTTCTTTTATTTCTCAAAAAGAGAAAGATGTGGGTATTAAATAATATCATAGGATTTAGAAAAATTTCCAGGGACAAAAAAAATACAGTCCTCTATATTTAAGGAACCATGACCATGTGTACTTTCATTTCTAGTATTCCCACCCTTATTATCCAGGTGAAACACCACATGATGTTATATTCTTAGCGGTGGTGGTTGTTGTCATCATCACCATCACCACCATTTCAGGAAGGAGGACCCAAGTGGGACATAATGAATCCAAAGAGAGAAGATAAGGATGCAGAGAAGGGGACATAACAAAGGAAGAGAAGAGGTGGAGAAAGGAATGGAATGATAACGCTCGGTAAAGAGTGAGAGAGGTGGTAGTGGGGGTAATATGATAAAAATAAAGTGAGATAAGATTTGCAAAACAATTTGCTGATTATAAAGAACATGAATGTGTGTTATCTAAGTGAATCTTTTTAATACTTGCTAATGATGTTTTATTATCCACATTATGTAGATGAGGAAATATAGAGTTGAAAGAATACAACTGATCATTAATTTTTTCCATTAAAAATATTTACTGAATGCATACTTTGTGTCAGTCACTATGCTGAGTACTGGAAATATAATTGTTAGGAAAATAAACATGCTATCTGCACTTAAAACTTACAGTCTAGTAGAGTGGAAAAGTATTACTCAAATAATCATAAAAACAACTCTAAAATTGCAACCAATTCCAGGAACATGGTACTATGGAAACGTAGAATAAAAAGGTTTGATCCAGTCAGATAATGCTGATGGCAGGTTTTTAAGGCAAACAAATTGCAGTTACCTTGCTCAAATCTGTCTTATGAATATATTTCACCCAGATATGGTTGTACATTAAGTACTCAATAACCACTTTCAAACCACTCTTACTTTTTTAAATTAAACGAGTTTTCCAAGGAAGAAATGAAAATTTTGCTTTATTTTTTTCTTTTACTTTTTTAGATTTTTTTAAAATTGGAGTATAATTTCTTTAAAATCTTGTGTTAGTTTCTGCTGTACAGAGAAGTGAATCAGCTATATGTATACATACATATGTCCCCTCCTTCTTGGACCTCCCTCCCTCCACCATCCCACCCATCTAGGTCATCACCGAGCACTGAACTGAGCTCCCTGTGCTATACAGCAGGTTCCCATTAGCTATCTGTTTTATGCATAATAGTGTATTTATGTCAATCCTAATCTCCCAATTCATCTCACCCTCCTCTTCCCCCCCACCGTGTCCACACGTCTGTGTCCACGTTTCTATTCCTGCCCTGCAGATAGGTTCATGCATAGCACTGTGTGCTTCTGATGCCATAATTTATTGTATCAGGAGTCTGTACTTTGTAACCTTTAGTCAACAACTAGCTAACAAGGTTGCTTGGGGAGGTGGAGGCTGGTGGAGCCCATTTTAGTCATGAGAATTTAACCACCACTTACTTGCTCAGCTCTGAAAGTACCACTCATAGCCTGTCAGCTAGGAGATGATTAAAGTCTGTGCCTCTAATCCCTAGGGTATCCCTTTTTTTAGACTTCTTGGTGTAAATGTTAGCTTTATGCACTACCAGATAGAAGGGACTGTGATCAGATAAGAATTGTATTCACAGACTTCAGCTCTAGAGGAAAAGCATACAATATAACCACTGAACATCCAGTAGTACTTGTACTCTAAGGACATAAAACCCAAATGAACACCATCTTCTCAAATAACCTGAAATGGTTTCAGTTTGTTAATTCATTAATTCTTCTAAGATCTCATGACCAAGGTTGAAAAGAATAAACAGGAAGGTAAAATACAAAGAGTTGAATTGATGCCCTCTAGTTTCCCCAGATTGAACAGGAGCCAGTTGTGAAGCTCCTTTTTCTAAATATAGACACTCTACAAGGGCTTCTGAATGAAATGGCCACATTTGTCCTTTCCTAGAAATGTACATTTTTTATCATAAGTTCTAATTAATCTTTTTGATAGTTTCTCTTCCTTTGATATTTAATTTGGGAATCTTCGTATTTTGATATCCCTTGCTTTGATTATTACCTAAAATTGGAGTTTGGGCATTTTATAATACTTCTGTATTATTTTGATCAATAATAATTCCAGGTGACAATATTTGAACATATGTTTCAACACTACTATCTTTCAGTCCATCCTGTAGTAGCTTGTGTTCTCATATCCATCTGGTCTCCCCCCAGTAAATTCTTAGATGTCTTACAGATATTGATTTCTTTTTAAATTCTGTCGTGGTCAGAAAACATGCTTTGTATAATTTATTTCCTTTATTATTGAACATATCATGTACACTTGAAAATAATGTGTATTCTGTAGATATTGGGGGTATCATGTAAGTCCAGGTAATTCATATCACTTATATCTTTATCGAATTTTGCCTAGATCATCAAATGCCGAAAGAAGCGTGTTGATATCTCTTACTATGGTAATGAAATTGTCTGTTTATGTCTCCCTTTAATTCTGTCAATTTTTGCTTCATATACAGTTGACCCTTGAACAACCCAGGTTTGAACTGTGTGGGTCCACTTATATGCAGATTTTTTTTCCAGTAAATATATAGTACAGTACTACATGATCCACGTTTGGTTGAATCCACAGATGTGGAACTGCAGGTGCCAAGCACCAACTATAAAGCTATAATCAGATTTTCGACTGCTCTGGGTCAGCTCCCCTGCATTATTCAAGGGTCCACTGTATTTTGAAACTCTATTATCAGGTATACACATATTTATGATTGTTATTTCTTACGAGCTTTATCATTATGAAATGTCCTTTTTATCTCTGGCTGTATTCTGTCTTAAAGCTTATTTTATTGGATGTTGAGTCCCTCTAGCTTTCTAATGCTTACTGTTTGCACAGTAAATTTTTCCCATCCATTTACTTTCAACCTATTTATGTCTGTATTTTAAAGTTCATTCTTGTAGAGAGCATATATTTGTGCCTTTTTTGATTAATCCTTTATGTTTTTTTGCTAATTTTTAATTGGATCATTTAGTTCATTGACATTTATTGTAATTATTGATATGATTGAATTTGGATCTCATATTTTATTATTTGATTTTTGCTTTTCCCTTCTGTTTTGTTTTCCTTTGTCTCTCTTTTGCTACCTTCTTTTAGATTACTTGAATTTTTTTAGAATTCCATTTTAGTTTATTTATTGACTTTTTAGCTATATTTTTAAATATAGACAGTAAACATTTTACAATATGCTTAGAGTTAACATTATTTTGTATAAAATGTAGTAATCTTGTACCTATATAGGCCATTTATTGTAACTCTCCATCCTTTATACTTAGGCATCATTATTACATCTACAGAATTAAACCCCATAACAGAATGGTATAATTTTTTAAATAGTCATTTATTTTAATAAATAAGAGAATATAGTCTTTTATATTTACCAATATATTTACAGTTTCAGTTTTTTTTCACTTCTTCCTCAAGTTCTGAGCTTCCATCTGATTTTGCAACCCTCCTACCCCCACCTCAGATACTCATAGCTACTTTCTAGTGGCTGTGGTTGTCCTCGACTTTGTCCTCTGGTTCTTCATGCCAGAAACAGTATGGGTTCTCTGTAGAGTTTTAGTCACTCCATGAAGTGCCTACTGTGGTTTGATCCCAAGCGAAAAGCTTTTCTTTGCCTTGCTAATTTTTACTCATTGATCAAGACTCAGATTAATCATCAACTTTTCCAAGAAGTTTCTTTGAATTCTAGATCCAACTGAATGTGTCCATGAGTTTGAAATGCATTTGGCTTCATTTAACAGGAAATCATACTACAGTGACTTGAACAAAACCAGGTTGTATTTCCTCACCTAATATGAAATTTAGAGGTAGCCGATTGAAAGCTGATATGGCTGCTCAGATAGGGAATTAGGGACCTAGGTTTTTCCCTATCTGTTTTTACTTCTGTCTGCATAAAGCTTTTGCCCTTATCGTCTCAAGATGAAAGCTATATCCCTAGACATTACATTCATTTCTGGGATAGGAGAAGAGGCAAGGATAATTAGTAGGGTGACCAACTCAACCCATTTTGCCTGGGACTTTCTCATTTTTAACACTGAAAGCCACAAGTGTCATTAGTTGAACCAAAAAAATCACATGAGAGTCACCCATGATTTTTGCATTTCATGTTTAGAAAATATCCTTGGGATTACAAAATAGCAACCAGAGCCTGCTCATCTTTCTGCAGAGATAGGATCTGACCAAGCTGTGGTCATGGCTCCTGTTCACCATTTTGCATCATTATTTGACATAGCTAGATTCCCTAGGTTATGGCATTAACAGTCTAGTTGATTATCTTCAGAGAATGCTATTCCAGAATTTACATAAGTAACTTATTCCTAGGATCTTTCTCTAAGAATGGCTTAGTTAAATATTATCACTCATGGTTATTTTACCAAGTTTTTAAAGTAGTAGTTCAATATTTGTGTTACAAAACAAAGTGTATCTGATAAAAAGCAAAATCAAAATACATATTGCTTTAATGTTTTCAAATGTAAGTAAATAAAACCAAATAAGCTCAAAGAAATCTTAGAGTTCTGATAGATCCAATTAATAAGTCAAAAAGTTGAAATACAGATATACTGAAATTAAAACACAGGATCATTTATATTTATGTTAAACATACTAGAACAAAATTTAAATGTTGTTTTAGAAAGGAAACCTGTCTTTTATGTGGGTGAAGTTGCTTTAATTAGACTTTCTGTTATCAGAGGAGTTGGAGGAATCCAACAAATCATCAGTATTAGTTATGAATTCCAAGGAAATTAAAATGTATTTCTATCCTGTTCATTACTTGCTTTTTCTAAGGCATAAAATAGCATTTCATAGCCTAAGGAGCAGAATATAGATCTTTCCATGGTAAACATAAGACTGCATAATCTGGCTAATGATCATGTAAGATTTTATATAACCTGATATTATGTAAGCGTAGTTAGGGATGTGTAGCATGTGTACAGTGTTGTAAAAACACAAAACAAACATAACAACCATTAGCATTTTCTTTTTCCTTGCCTCATATTTTTCTTCCCAGTTTTTCTATGAACCAATGATTGCAAAGAGTGAATATTAGTAAAATAACCAGTACCTTTTTTTTTGTACCTTTTTTTTAAATTTAATTTTTATTTTACATTGGAGTATAGTTGATTTACAATCTTGTGTTAGCTTCAGGTGTGTAGCAAAGTGATTCAGTTACACATATACATATATCTTTTCTTTTTCATATTCTTTTCCCACTTAAGTTATTACATAATATTGAGTAGAGTTCCCTGTACTATACAGTAGGTCCTTGTTGATTATCTATTTTATATAAGGTAGTGTGTATATGTTAAATCGCAAACTCCTAATTTTTTTAATCGTTACTGGAGTATAATTGCTTCACAGTACTGTGTTAGTTTCTGTTGTACACAAAAGTGAATCATCCATATACATACATATGTCCCCAAATTCCCTCCCTTTTGAGCCTCCCTCCCATCCTCCCTATCTCACCCCTCTAGGTCATTGCAAAGCACCAAGCTGATCTCCCTGTGCTATGCTGCTGCTTCCCACTAGCTAACTATTTTACATTCGGTAGTGTATATATGTCGATGCTACTCTCACTTTGCCCCAGCTTCCCCCTCCCACCCTGTGCCCTCAAGTCCATTGTCTATGTCTACAGCTTTATTCCTGCCCTGCAACTAGGTTCATCAGTACCATATATATGTGTTATATGAGTTAGCATACAGTATTTGTTTTTCTCTTTCTGACTTTTTCTCTTTCTCTTTCTGACTTTTCTCTTTCACTCTGTATGACAGACTCTAGGTCCATCCACCTCACTACAAATAACTCAATTTCGTTTCTTTTTATGACGGAGTAATATTCCATTGTATATATGTGCCACATCTTCTTTATCCATTCATCTCTCGATGGACACTTAGGTTGCTTCCATGTCCTGGCTATTGTAAATAGTGCTGCAGTGAACACTGTGGTACATGTCCCTTTTTGAATTATGGTTTTCTCAGTTTATATGCCCAGTAGTGGGATTGCTGGGTCATATGGTAGTTCTGTTTTTAGTTTTTTAAGGAACCTCCATAGTGTTTTCCATAGTGGTTGTATCAATTTACGTTCCCACCAACAGTGCAAGAGGGTTCCCTTTTCACCATACCCTTTGCAACATTTATTGTTTCTAGATTTTTTGATAATAGCCATTCGGACCTGTGTGAGGTGATACCTCATTGTAGTGTTTGATTTGCATTTCTCTAATAATTAGTGATGTTGAGCATCTTTTAATGTGTTTCTTGGCCATCTGTATGTCTTCCTTGGTGAAATGTCTGTTTAGGTCTTCCGCCCACTTTTTAATTGGATTGGCAAACTCCTAATTTTTAATGAAGGTACTTTTCATACATTTTCTCTTATGCCTAAGAATTATTTGATACAAATGCCTCTCAACTGTGTTTCAGCAATGTAAAATGTGTTTTTTCATATAAGTGAAACCAAGTAATTCTTTTTAATGCTAAGGGTCCTTTGGGCCAGAAATGAGATATATATTTAGCAATACTCCCTGACCCCAAGACTCCCATGGAGCCATTCCTCTGACTTCAGTTGCCAAATTAACATAAGAATGTAATTGTCTTGCCTGAAGGACTTGGGAATAAACCCTGCTAGAAAGCTTGGTTTAGACATGTGGAGGTATTTGAACAGAATGTGGTCTTCCTCAGTAAATTTTAACAAGTGATTAATTGAGGATATATGAGAGTTCCCAATTATATAGCCTCATTGGTGACCCCTATCTCAAATCCAGGCCATCCCTTCCTGTCAGCCCTATGCCACAGCCTGGTCCAGGCCCAGAGAGCTTTCACTCTTCTCAGCTTGTTAAATTTAAGTCTCAAATTCAGTGCTCTACTTCCAAATCCAACTCTTTTGTGATCCCATGATTTCAGACATCATCATGTCTCCCCAGTCAGTGCTCTTAACTACTAAGCTATTCTTTTCTCAAGATCCCTATATTTTCAGTTCTCTATTAATAATGAAGAGAAATATCATTTAGGAACTGTCTTTCTCAACTTTTCCCAGCTACAGATAGCTCAAACAGGAGAAATGCTGTACAGTAATTATACTGGTACACGGAATGTTCAACTCCAAGTGGTCTAACATGCAAAGATTAGGTGATCTTTCTATCACATCAAAACAGTAATGTTATGGAATCTCCTTTAGTGAGTTATTCTTATTTGTGAAATTGCTCTATTTCATTAGAACTTCTCTCATGCCTACCATCATTGGATAGGTGCCAGCACAACCAAGACTTTATCTTTACCATCTATCATTTTACATTAGCCTAATAGCACAAAGCAGCCAGTTCCCATGTATAAGAGCCAAGCAGCCACCACATAAAATAAATACATATACTATACCTTTCCTGTTTATATTTACCTTTTACCACATCTTTAAATCAGTGCATACCTATAAGTAAAATCTAAGTAATGTCAAAGAAGGCATCTTTTATCTCATAGCATATGGAAGGGGTAGAAATTAGGAAGACTAAAAATTAGTAAGGTGGGTAAGTGAGGGCAAAATATTATCAACTGGTGGAAACTTCAGTTTTACAAACATGTCTATGGATTCATAGTTGCTTTGTAGAGAAGAATCTTGCAGTGACTCGGATACAATTAACATAAACTCAAAGCCCAGTCCAGGTGTATAGTAAGTATTCAGTAAATGCTTATGAAATAATATGGTTGGCTGAAGATAAATACTTTCATTTTCCATTTGAAAATGGTATTTATGTGGACTGAAGAGTAGAATTTACTGTTAAGACAGGTAGAGTAGAAAGGATGGATTCAGTCTTTGCCGTTTACTAGTGATGTAGCTTCAAGCAAGTCATTTCACCTCTCTGGACTCAGTTACCTTGTCTGAAAATGGAGACTAAAATCCTTCTCACAGAGTGTAGTGAGAAAAAATATAAAATGAGAGAAATTTCTTTTTAAAGCCTAAAATATATGCAAAAGTGAAATGTTTTTTAGGTTAGAACAGTAAGAAAATAGGTTTAAAGTTTTATCTAATAATAAAGATTCCCTGAAGTCTTTTTACACTTATAACTTTGATCACATAAAAAACATTGTCTTAAAATTCATTGGAATCTTAGATATCAGATTTTAGTTTAACATCCTTGTTTTACAGTCAAAGAATCTAATGACTAGTGATGATAAGTTCATTGTTCTAATGTATGAGCTGTATTTGTTTTTGTGTTAGGGTCCCTTTTTCCCTAGTTGGAAAAAATCATTCTTTATTAATGTATTATGTTACTCTGTCTCAATGTTGATAAGTTATGGGAAAATGTTTGTCAATGCCATTCTGCTTAATGAATATGGAGGCCTAGACACAGAGGAGTTAAAATATTCCCCCTTCGGGCACTCTGCACATTCAGGATATAACTGGGGGAATACACAAACACACACACACACACACACACACACACACACACACACACACACACACACACCCCACAGCCCCATAGCTCCTCTTAAGACGCCTTTAAACATGCTTCCAAAGCTACTTTCAGAAATTCATCAACATATTACTTTAATTCAAATATAAGTTTAGAAAGTTACTATTTCTCAGATTTTTAAATACTCTCTTGGAGAATATTATTCTTCTACTAGCACCTTCTTTGCATCCACTGCATTTTTTCTAGCCCTAATTCAGCCACTACATTGCTTCCTATCATGTGTGATATGTGGGTTTCCCAGGACACACTGTTCTTTCTGACACTCAGGAAGGTACGCCTGAGGCACTGACATCTCCAGAGATGTTGCTGTAGTTGACACTGCTTTTAGAACATGTGCACCCAGAACTAACTTGCTAACCTATAGTCTTCTATTCTTTCCGACTGATGCTGTGCGTTCTTCAGCCCCCCCCACAACTCCCTCTTCTTTTGTAAGTTGTTAAGAACTGACTGTGTCCCCCTCAGATTCATATGTTGAAGCCCTAACCTCCAGTGTGGCTATATTTGGAGAAAAGCCTTTAAGGAAATAATTAAGGTTAAATGAGGTTATAAGGGTAGGGCCCTGATCTGAAAGGATTAATGTCCTTATGAGAGGAGGTACCAGAGAGCTACCCCAGTTCACACAGAAGAGGCCATGTGAGCACACAGTGAGATGGCAGCTGCCTACAAGCCAAGAGAAGAGGCCTCAGAATGAACCTTTCTTCCCAGCGCCTTGATCTTGGACTTCTCAGCCTCCAGAACTGTGAGAAAGAAATTTCTGTTTAATCTGCCTAGTCTGTGGTATTTTGTTGTGGCATCCAGAGTGGCCATAACAAAATCCCATAGATACATGAATAGTAGTTCCAGATTTTTATTCATTATATTAAAATATTAATATATTTTCCTTGGTTGAATTAGTGGTGGTGGTAGGAGAAATTACTGTGCATAGACACATGTGAAATCTTATTATGGCTGCTTTGTTGGCTTCTTGATTGACTACATACTGTTGGAGCACCTGAATACAGTTGAATAGTTTTTTTGTGTTAAACTCTGGCTGACTTTTTTTTTCCTCAGTGGTTCCAGCTAGTTGGCACAGTTGGTGCTATTAACTTGTTGAGAAACACAGATGCCTTTTCCTGGTATTCAGAAGCAACTGAGTCTCTATGTTCTTTTTGTTGGTTCCTTTTTTACCCTGCTAAATCAATGATGCATGGTTGCCTTTTCATTGTTTTGCTGAGGTTTACTTCATTGCCTCACACTTTTTGTTCATTAGACAAACATAGAGCAGATGATAAATAGTCATTGGGAAAATAACGTGTGAGACAAAAATGCAACCATGTGTTTCACAGAAAACGGCATGTCATAGGTGCATTGTGTCTAGTGTAGAACAATTTAAAGATCCTTTGTGTGTAGGGAAAAAGCATCTGTTTTTTAAAAAAGCCATGGGAAAGACACCATTTTAATCTGTTTTACAGGTATTTTAACACTGGGCAAAAGAATGATTAAACGTGCATTTGGCCATAGTCCCTACACCTTTCTTGTACAATCCCATGAGACCCTATATGTACTTCTCTGATAGCACTTAATATATTGAAATTAACTCTTTCCCTCTCTGTGTTCTCCCCCAAATGGAGTCTCCTTGAAGTCAAGGATTTCATTTTAGTCAGCCTTGTTTTCCCATCACTCAGCTCAGCACATGGCTCATAAAAGGCTCTCAATAAACATTTGTTGTATTGGATCGCATAGAAATGTTCAATGGATCTGTTTTTAGTAAGCCAGACAATATATTGCTTAAACATTGAAAAGGCAGTATTTTCTTCCTCGACTGCTCACACTCCAAGTCATCCATTTAATAACATATGTTAGATATTTTCCCACCTAATTAAACTGAGCGTGCATAGATAGGATCTTAGGACAAACTGTCATTTTGAAGCAAGTTTGAACAGCACGGATACGATTAATTGCTAGGTTACTTTAGTTTCTGAAAAAGGTTAAAAAGGAATCTTTTTGCTCCAAAAAATAGAAGCACTGACTCAAAAATATGAAAGGCTAAATCATGGTCATCCAAGCATTCTGCTTTCCCCATGAGAGAAAAGAAACCTGGTCAGAGGGATACCAAGGTAAATGTAGAGGAGGACTATGATAATAAGGGAGATGAAATGGGAGAGAGTAGACTTACTGAGGAACCAGGTGGAATCTTTCTTTCAAAGTGGGATGGGTCAGCACTTAGTTTTCTAAAATCATATTTGAAGATTTGATGATTTTTTTTCAAGATCTATTTTAGTTCCTCCATTTAGGATCCTTTAAAAAATTTTCTTTAACCTCTCAGTTTGGATTTTAGATTTACAGAAGTGTTGCAAAGATAGTACTCAGCTTCCCCAATCTCAACATCTTATATGACCATATTTGTGAAAATTAATAAATTAACCTTGGCACAATACTATTCACTAAACCATAGACTTTATTCAGATTTCCCCAGTTCTTCCATTGATTAACTATTTTTGTTCTAGGATCCAACCTAGAATCCTACATTTCATTTAGTAATTTGTGTTTCTTCAAAGCAAATACCACATGCTAACACATATATATGGAATCTAAAAAAAAAAAAAAAAAAAAACATGAAGAACCTAGGGGCAAAATGGGAATAAAGATGCAGACCTACTAGAAAATGGACTTGAGGACACGGCGAGGGGGAAGGGTAAGCTGGGACGAAGTGAGAGAGTGGCATGGACATATATACACTACCAAAGGTAATATAGATAGCTAGTGGGAAGCAGTTGCATAGCACAGGGAGATCAGCTCGGTGCTCTGTGACCACCTAGAGGGGTGGGATAGGGAGAGTGGGAGGGAGGGAGATGCAAGAGGGAAGAGATATGGGGACATATGTAGATGTATAACTGATTCACTTTGTTATAAAGCAGAAACTAATGCACCATTGTAAAGCAACTATACTCCAAAAAAGATGTTTAAAAAAATCTCACTTTTGAGTCTTAAGGTTTATGTTCTACAGAGCCCTTATATCAAGTCAATTGTGTGTTTTGGAGATTTCCTGATTTTAATTCTCGGAATTTTTTGTGTTTATCATTTATTCACCATATACAGTAGGTTTTTAAATCTTTCTCCAATTCACAGTCCCTCTCTGTCCCCCTTTCTTTCTGCCCTGCCTCTTATCTCTGAAGATCCTGTGCCTCTGACCAGGCAAGCAGTGTACATAAAGTAGGTCAGCTGAAATATACAGGTTTCACTTTACTGGACACAATTCAGACCCTTATAGAAAACACTTAAGCAGAGGTTGCCAAGTCAATCTGAAAGCCTTGTTAATGTTATATTTAATTTGTATTATAAACAGGGTGAAGGTTTGAATACTGTCTTAAAGTTTGGGACTAAGTAAACTTTCTGTCCTTCCCATTATTTACCATCTGAGAATATCATGATTCCTTTCTGAAAATGATGATTTCTTTTATCTAAGACATCAGTCAAATGAGGGTAAAAGATGTTATTCCAGTTACTTTATCTGAGAATATTGGAGTCCATGAATAAGCTTTATCATGTCCATATGCATAAATGAATAAAATTCTGTGTGTAATATTTTGTGGGTTTTTTCTAAGGAGGAGGGTCCATAACTCTCATCAGATTCTTAAAAGCATCTCATGGCTCCAAAAAGCTGAAGAGCCATTTCTCTGGACTAGGAGTTGTAGGGGAATCTGTATCATCAGATTTGAATTCCAAATTTTAATGCAAAAAATATTTGGAGCTATGAAATAACTTCAAATGCCTTAAATTCACAAAATAAATATTCTTTCTTCTCCACATAATGATTTAGGAGCTTAAAGTTCATTGTGATTCATCTTTGTATTAATAATTATTGTATTTTTATCCTGATGTTCTTTTATGGTAAATTCTTTTTCCCTTTATTTCCAGAGTCCTTTTAAGCCTGGTCATTATTCCTCTTGCCTTTGCTTGTCTCTGTTTCACAAGCCATTCTTTCATCTCTCATTCCTACCCCATTACTGTCCCTTGACAAGACTGCTTGCTGGGCATTTGCCCACCACCTCCTCTCTGATTCCTACTCCTCTGCTTGCTCACAGGAAGAGCTCTGGCTAACAGAGTGTGTAACCATAGGGACTGTCAGTGCCAATAGCATACCAAAAACACAGTTCTGGAGAAAACATTAGCCTGACCCTTTCATGGGATCTTCTTAACAGAAAGCAGCCCATGTCCCAAGGTAGAGTTAGAAATTTATAGCATGGAACTAAATTTAAACCTAAGGGAAACAGACTCTCCCTTTTTATTTGAGAAGGCATACTTTTCCTAGTCATTGGAAGGGAAAGGGTGGGAGGTTAAGGGGATAAAGAGTGAGATATTGCCTCTCACTCATCCATATTCAGGTAAAATGCTTCTATGCCGGTTCCCATAGAATGGGTAACTCCCCTACCCACCCCAACCCCTATCAAAAACCATGTGGTATATAAGCAACTTCATTTAGTTGTGCATTACTTTTAACAGCAATAAAGCATTAATCTCAAATATGGTTTCCAAACATAAAGTATAAAATATGACTCAGTACTATGTGATATATTATGATGATTATCATTAGCATAGTTCTGTTTACTGAGCAGTACTTCTGTATCAGATACTCTGTTATGTGCATTATATACATTACCTCTAAAGCTAACAATAGTCCTAAGAAAGAAACACTATTGTTATTTCAGCTTTGCCAATGAGGAAGCCAAGGCTGAATTGGCCAATGGTTACTGTGCTGGCAAGTAGTAGAGCTGGCCCTGCTTGTAGTTGAGTCCCAAGGTTGCAAACCCAAAGCTACAGTGCATTTTAATGGCCAGTTGAAAATGAGCTGTTGTTGTTAGGAATTGGAGACCAATAATGGTGGCCAGGCGAGGGAGAAGGGATAGCAGCAATAGTAGGAGGCATGTTCCAGACACTTACTGAAGATAATAACATGTCTGTGTTCCATTTGCTTAGTTAGATTTTCTTTTCCTTGAGGTCAGTAATTTGATTCCTTTTGAGTGTCTTACACATAATAGGTGCTTAATAAACAGTCTAAAAATGGGAAGGGAAAAGGGGAAGAAGAAGGGACAGATGGGCTAAAAAGGAAGTGAAGAGAGAATGAGAGATAGCTATGAAGAAGGAAGGAAGAAAACGATGGGGAATGAGTATGTATGTGGGGAAAGAGTAGAGAAAAGAAGCTGGCAAAAGGAGAAAGACAAAAAGTGAGATGGGAAGATGAAGGGAGTAAAGCCCAGTTCATCTAACTTCCTGACCCAGACAACTTACTGTCCCCTTAAGAGTCTGAACTTCAGGGAATTGTCTTTATGACATTCAGTCCTTTGACATATTAGCTAGAGAACCTCTAAGTGCAGCTTTTCAATGATGATTTCATCCTTCAAATAATCCACAATCAACAAGGATCCCTAAGTCCTCTAGGACTGGCACAGCAGTGGAGGAGATAACCAGGAGTTTACAATATATACATAGGTAGCAATAGCCCAAAGGGAAAGGTCTTGCAAGTACCGTAAGTGGGCTGAAGAGGGGAAATGACCTCTGGTTTGGATGGATAGGGATAATAAAAGACTTTTCCAGTGCAGAAGTAATTCATTATTTGCCAAGTGGATAAAATTACAAGGTTAGCAGTGAAACTGAGGGGGAAGATTCTTTAAGAAGAGGGATCATCGTCAGCAGTAGTGCAGAAGGGGAAAAACTTGTGGAATTACTCCTTTTGCTAGAATGTAGCATACCTATCTATTTGCTTGCCACTCCCCACCTTCAAGCCCTCCCCACCCCTACTTTTCTAGCAGTTTGTCAGCCTTTTTAATATCCTTTACCACTTAATTTCCTCTGCCCATCCCCCTGGTTATGGTGTTTGCTACATTCTGTCCTAGAGTGTACAGACACTTTTTATAAACCAGCTTAAGCCTTCTTGACTTCACTGGTCTCTGAAGTCCTTGCCCAATTTTCTCAGCCCTGCCACTCTGTAGTGACCAACTCCGGGTGGGCTTTGCCAGCTGCTACACTACTGACTTCACATGGGTGCGACCTGCAGTGCCTTGCCTCATGCCCACTGTGTGCCTCTTGCCTCCCAATCTGGGGCTTCCTTATGGCCAGTGACTCATAAGATACCACAGAGATCCTGGTGGTCACCTATGCAAGGAGCAACCCAGAAGTGAAGATGTATGTATTGGAGTGTGAGAAAGGTGGAAAGTTAAAGTCACTGGGGCAAACCTTTGACCAGTGGGAGGTGGGAGCTATGATTTGAGGTTGATGTATTTTTCTTCTCTTTCACTCCTCCCCCACACAGCGCTGCTCTCCAGTCTCCTGAAAAATAGTCCAATTTGATATTAAGCGATAACCAGCTGGGTAAAGCAAACTCCTATTAGTCTTTCTTTCTTCCTTGACTCATTTCCCTTTTTCAGCTCATGCTTTCATTGGACTGTACATGCTAAAAACGTAGTAGCACAGAAGCTTCTGCCTGAGTTCTACTTTCTGGAGAACTAAGGCTAAGACAAATATTCTCTCTCTCTTTCTCTCTCTTTCTCTCCCCCTCTCCCTCTCCTCCTTTCCCTATGCCTCTCTACCTCTCTCTCTCTCTCTCTCCCCCTCTACCTCTGTCTCTCTCCCCCTCTACCTCTGTCTCTCTCCATCTGTAATTAGCAGCCTCATCCACTCCCCTGGTTTCAGATACCATCTATGTACAGACATATTTCCAAGCTATAGCAAACCCTTCTATTTTTAATAGCCAGATACAGCTGTTTAAATGTCTTACTAGTACTTCTACGTGAATTTCTGACAGGTACTTCAAACTTCTCTAAAGTCAAATTAACCACCTTCCACCATCCAACTGCCTAAACTACATACCTGAGGGTCAGTCTTAGCAAGTCCCTCTCCCTTACCCTTTGATTCTATTTATTACTAAAGCTTGCCATTTCTCCTACCTGGAATCCTTCCTCATTCATCCGTTCATCCATTTCTCCCCATTCCTACTGCCCATGTTCAGGCAAACATGTCTTTCCCAGATTTCTACAACATCCTCCTATAGGTCTTGGCCACATGTCTTAATTTCCCTTAAATCCCTACTCTATATGTGAGCCAGATTGATCTTTCCAAAATTATAAATTTTATCTTGCTACAGCCCTGCGAGAAATCCTTCGATAGCTTTGAGATAAAGTTCAAACTCCTTAGTGTGACTTCTAAGGCTCCCAATGCCCTGCACTGTCTTCCTCTTTAAACGCTTGATTCTACTCCCTCGTCTTTACCCTGCTATGTTGAGTGTCTTTCAGTTTCTTAAAAGAGCAGGGCTCTCTTTCATTCACTGGTGATTCTTTAGAGGTGCAGATCCCTTTCCCTCAATTGTTATTCCTTTGGGATATCTGATTTTATTCATTCTTTATATCTCAATGTGAATGACACTTCACATACTGGAGTTTGAGGTTCAGGATCTGAAGCAGTTTTTAATAATTTTGATCTCTAAATTGGGGATTACAATTTAGATGGTTTAGGCCAGATTTGGAAGAGTTATCAAAACTTATTATGAAGATGAAAGGGAAGATGGTGGCAGAGGGAAAAACTGAGCCACCTGCCTGACAGGCATTTGAGGGAGGTGAGAGAATGTCTTGGAGATTAGTATACAACAAAGTGAAGATTCTGTTTTGATATGGGATTGCCATTACAGATTACCACAGAAGAGGTTATTCCTGAGCTGCCAAGTCAGCAACTACTACAGCAATGAGATTGAAACAAGTCTAGCTCTGATCCTTGGGTAATGATCCACTTCCATCAGAGCCTCAGCTATGTCCAGAGGGAACTCAGTAGCTACAGTTGGATTCCTATGTAGTTCCAGTGGCACAATACAACAAAACTCTGGAGGTAGGCAGAGACTATTGCTGTTGTGTATACTTAAGTGCACATTGGAAAAAATTAGATGCTTCCACCTACAAGACTGATTAGAGGGCAGATTGAGGGGCATGGGTATATTTTATTGATGATTCAATTCTGTGAACCTAACCCAATTCAGACCTCCAATCTAATTAGCCTATGTAAATAGAGTCTTTTATCTATATTTTTATACCTCAGGTTCAACATTTGTAGGCTATGTAAATTCCACTTAGAACACTTAAACACCAAAAAAAGTTAAAAAACAAAAAACCCAGAAACCTTCCATCTCACTAAAGATAAGACCAACTGCCTCTAAAAAAATCTGTGCCTTCCTGCACACACCAAATGGTAGTTGTCAGCTGTGCCAACAACACTTGACAAGTAGAATTGAATGTTCAACTCCTGAGTATTTTGGAATCCCTGACAAAGCAAAATCCTGATAATCAGTTTTACTTTTAAACCGTATTTTGGCTGTTTAATTAAAAAGTTATTTTTTCACTTATTCATTTAACAGATATATGTGGAACACAACAGGACACCAACTCTGCTTTGATGGCACCTACAGTCTATTAGCAAGATAGGTATTAAATCATCTGTTCATTAATTACAGTGTCACTCAGTGGTACAAGGAGAAATATCCTTAAATTCTTTTGGCCGTATGGGCTCCAGGCTAGATTAACCCAATTTTGTAACATCATAAGTTATGCTAAACTGAAATTTAGCTAACACATTTTAGATAAAACTTTTAAAAGTTTCTATGTGTAAGTTCTGTTGCCTGAAAGAATTGACTCGTTTATGATTTAGTTAAAATTCTTTTTCTAGGTTCCATGCGTGAGTTCTATTGCCTAGAACAATTGACTCAACCTATGAGTGATGTGTGATGATATCCAGAGAGCCATTTCCCTCTTTTTTAGCTCAGGTTCCTGACAATGGATGAGCTACAAAACACAATATGTTAGGGAAGTGATTTAGCAGTTTATTCCTCAACTGAAACCTGAGAGGCAGTTCATCCTCACTTAACAGGCAATGTATTTCTAGATGGCTTTTTTGAGGTCCTGTCATGAGTCAACAACAGAATTAGGACTAGAATGTGTCTGTGCTTGGAGTGCCAACCTTTTATCATAAATTCTCTCAGGCCATCCTTCCTCTTAAAGAATATTAGCTCTTATTTCCAGAAAGAATAGATCAAAATAATTGACTCCAAAGAACCTTCCTGATGCAGTGTACCATAGAAATGACCCTATAATGAAGCAAATGGAAAACGGAAGCATTCTTATTGCATTTATCATTTATTGAACAGTAGGGCCCTCAATTTAGGATTAGACTTAAATGACTTTAAATAAGTAATCCATAGTGTATATTGACACAGAAGTGATCAAAGATAGCTGAGAAAGGTATGAAATAAGTTAGGAAGAAACTAATTGGAAACTTACTGTAATCTGGAGGAAAAGAAAAGTAACTCAAGCGAGACTCAAATGTGACTTGCGGAGTTTAGCTAACAGTGCTGCCAAGGCTCAAAGTTGAGAAATGTGTCTTTAGGGCTGGCAACAAATTGAGATGAAATCATCAGTGGAGGAAGGCAAAATTGGAGGAGCTCTGTGAGGGCCTTCAGAGGTCACAAAGAGAAAAATAGCCCCTTCAGCCTTGGCAAGCCTTGCCTGGCTGAGAGTGGGAAGTGTCCTTGACTCGAAGCCTGAGGCTAAGGTTTGTGGAGAGTTGGAGGCGGGATGAGATACAAAAGAAGACCAGAGATTAGGACGCCTGGAATTGAGAGTCCTTCAAGTCTCAGGAGGAAGCAAATAGGGAGAGAATAATGTTCATAATTCCAAAGTGCCGAGGGGAAACTAGAGAAGGCCAGGGGAACAGAGGGACTTGTTGGGGGAGGATGACTGATAGGAGGCAAGGTGTCCTGGCAGGATTTTAAGTCTGTGGCTATAAATGCACCTCAAGTTTCTGGCACTTATATCAATACAAACCATGAAGGGTCTCTCTCAATTTTATGGAACCCTTTGGTGGGACTGATGCCCAATAATTCAGTTTCCCTCTATTTATCTGTATGTAGCACATTGTTTACTGTAGTGAAGGGACCACTGAATTTTCAGACAGCACAGAAAAGTTACACTTTTCAACTGCAAATGTAATACTTTTTTTTTTTTTTAACAACTGTCAAAAATCCATTATTGGGAAATCAATTCTACACCCCATTTCCAACAACAGATTAGAGATACCCAGCAAGTGACTTTCAGCACACCACGGAGTGTATTTTCTTATTTTTGGACCAGGCAATTCTTCCAGAATCTTTATTGAATCTCCTTGTTTCCTTCTCACATCCACAGACCATCAAGTTGAGAGTCATACTGCCAACAAACACTGCTATACTATTTACCTCCTGGAAAGAAATATTTTTTGTCTCTTTAGTGTGAAACCTAATACCCTTTTCATGAGAGTGTTAGAGAGCTTGATTTGCATTTTCCTAATGATTAATGATGTTCAGCATCTTTTTGTGTGCTTTATTACTATCCATACTATACACACCTATTATAGAATGTCTAAGTTAAAAAATATAGTAACAAAATACTCCAAAATTGGCACTTTCAAGGTCTGGCAGGGGTGAGGAACTCTGGGGACTTTCCTACATTGCTTGGGGCACAGCCACTCTAGAAAATGGTTCAGTGGCTTCTTGTGAGGTTGAATGTACGCTCACCATTATCATCAGCAGTCTCACTCCTGGGTATTTACCAGAGAGAAATGAACACTTACATTCACAAAAAAACTTTTACACAAATATTTAGGCAGCATTACTTATGATCACCCCAAACGAGAAACAACCCAAATGTCTTCAACAGGTAAAAGACTAAACAAACTATAATAAATTCATGCAATGGAATATTACTCAGCATCAAGCAGAAGCAAACTACTGATACCTGTAACAACATGGATCAACTTCACATGTATTCTGCTAAGTGAAACAAGCTAGTCTCAAAAAAGTACATACTGTACAATTGCTTTATATGATATTCTAGAAAAGGAAAAGCTGTAGTGATGGAAACAGATCAGTGGCTGCTGGGGTTACGAGATCGGGGAAAGGTATGATTATAAGAGGTAGCATCAGGGAATTTGAGGAATGATGGCACTGTCTGTTCTGATCATCATGCTTGTGTGATCCAGACGTGTTAAAACTCATAGAACTGTATACGCCTCAAGAGTGGATGAGTTTTAATGTACATACGTTATAAATAAATAAATAATGTTGAAGAAGTTTGTCTTTACCAAGTAAGTAGAAGTGGTCCCCACACAGGTTAGTTCCTTAATTGTGGATATTCACACATTATCTAGACTTAACATTCTAACTTGGAATGCTGATTTAAGGCCTTGTAAAGGTGGAATCCAGATTCAGGTGTTCTGTTGTCATTATACTTATATCTTTCATGAACAGAGAACTAATGGGTGATTTTATTATTACATAGAAAACAGCTCCATTTGAAACAAAAATTTTAATATATTCTTTTAAAACAAAATTACTTCACATGTTTGATTTGCTTTGTTTTTGGTATAGACCAGTGTGTGTCTTGGTGGGCTAGAGCAGAGAGTGGGCAAGTCCACAATCATAGTGAAGTGACACCCCTCTCCACCCAACCCTTGCCCCCGCTCAGGTATCTCTTTGCATCTGTTGAGTCTTCTGGAGGTGGGTGGGAATGCTGACTGGAGGGAAGGATAGGTGCTAGCTGAAGCTTGGCTGGAAGGAATGACGGGGACTCTGAAATCCAGTTTATCTTTAGATAAGAAAAATCTGGTCCAGTGAGAGTCAGCAACAGGACCTGAGGGTAGGAGAGGAGCAGTTGGTCAGAGTACAGACCAGTGGCTGAAATGTACTCCGATGTGGAGAACACTGAAAGAATCATCTTTAGGCCCAGGGAACTGCTTTGTCCCTCTACCAGCACCTGAGTGTTACACAGAGGAGAGAATTTTCTCCTCTGGCATCACAAGGACTGCAAAGCTGTGCATCATTAAGTAAATTTGGAGTGATTAAGTCAGGTTAACAAAGTGACTGGAGGCAGAGGCTGGGTAAATGCTAAGAAGAGGGTAGAAGGGACAAAACAAGAGATGGAAATTCTGGCAACGTTGGGACTAACATGACACTGAGGGGCCCTCTCTCCCCTCCCACTTCCATGGCTCCAAACACATCGAAACACTGGGTAAAAATATAATTAAAAAATTAGAATGAAATACAATCAAAAAGAAAAAATATTAGATGTTGAAAATAAAGAAGAAACATGAAAACAAAATGCTAAGCACATAAGCTGATGCCATGATGACTGACCAATGAGGTATTGTTTCCAAATATAATCCTAATAGCCAGGAAATTGGGTTTTAGTGCCCAGGCAAGGGGCAGAAATCTAGTCTTGGCCGTATCAAAGGCAGAGAGCTAGAACTGAGATTCTTGCACAGATTTCAAAGATGGTATGCCATAAGGGTTTGTCCCTCTGTAAAACTGAGTCTGGAAGTGGCAAGGAATCTTATAATTAGTCTGGGACTCTGGGTAAAAAAGAAAATTAAGGGACAAAATTAAGATAAGGTAGAAATAAAATACTAGGAAATAATTTCAAGGAAGTTAGGTGAGCAAGCTTGAGAGAGAGGCAGTAAGTGTGCAGTTAAGAACATGTACCCTGAAGACAGATTTCTGTGTTCAAATCCTAGTTCTACCATTTACTAGCTGTGTGGTCTTCAACAAGTTACTTCCCTTAATTTTCTCATTGGTAAAATTAGATAATAACAGTTCTTACTTAATCAAGTGCCTGCTTCATCATCTTATTAATATCTTATCTCTAAAATGTTTAGTATGTACATTGATTTAAAGAATTCTTTTAGGAAAAAAAATAGGATTTGAAGCCTATTTTCTTAATCTCATTAAGGTTATTTAGTATTCTCTTTGAAGTTGAGAACAGAATAGGAACGCCAACTATTGCTGCATCTATTCAATTTTGTGCTTTATTGTCATAGCTAAGAAAAAAGAAATAGCAGTGATGATATTTTTCTCTACTTGAAAATTCCAAGTGAATTTACAGACAAATGGAATATTTCTTATTAGTGAAAGAATAAGAATTTACTTATACATATACATGTATCTATTCTTTTTCAGGTTCTTTTCCCATATAGGTTATTACAGAGTATTGAGTAGAGTTCCCTGTGCTATACAGTAGGTCCTTTTTGATTATCTATTTTATATATAGTCGTGTGTGTATGTCAATCCCAACCTCCAAACTTATCCCTCCCCCCACCCACCTTTCCCTTTTGGTAACCATAAGTTTATTTTCTAAGTCTGTGATTCTGTTTCTGTTTTATAAATAAGTTCATTTGTATCATATTTTTAGATTCCACATATAAGTGATATCAAATGATATTTGTCTTTCTCTGTCTGACTTACTTCACTTAGTATGATAATCGCTAGGTTTATCCATGTTGCTGCAAGGCATTATTTCATTCTTTTTTATAGCTAAGTAATATTCCATTATGTATATGTACCACATCTTCTTTATCCATTCATCTGTCAGTGAACATTTAGGTTGCTTCCATGTCTTGGCTACTGTAAATAGTGTTGCAATGAACATTGGGGTGCATGTATCTTTTCTAAGTATGGTTTTCTCTGGATATATGCCAAGGAGTGGGATTGCTAGGTCATATGGTATTTGTATTTTTCTTTTTTTAAGGAACGTCCATACTGTTCTCCACAGTGGTTGTACAATTTATGTTCCCACCAACAGTGTAGAAGTGTTCCCTTTTCTCCACACCCTCTCCAGAATTTATTATTTATAGACATTTTGATGATGGCCATTTTGACTGGTGTGAGGTGATACCTCATTGTAGTTTTGATTTGCATTTCTCTAATAATTAGAGATGTTAAGCATCTTTTCATGTGCTTTTTGGCCATCTGTATGTCTTCTTTGGGGAAATGTTTATTTAGATCTTCTGACCAATTTTTGATTGGGGCTGTTTGGTTTTTTGATATTGAGTTGTATGGGCTGTTTTTGTACATTCTGAGAGTTAATCCCCTGTGGGTTGCTTCGTCTGCAAATATTTTCTCCCATTCTGTAGGTTGTCTTTTTGTTTTTTTTATGCCTTCCTTTGCTGTGCAAAAGCTTTTAAGTTCAGTTAGGTCCCATTTGTTTTTGTTTTTATTTTCATTATGATAGAAGGTGGGTCCAAAAATGTGTTGCTCTGGTTTATGTCAAAGAGTGTTCTGCTTACATTTTCCTCTAGGAGTTTGATAGTATCTGGTCTTACACTTAGGTCTTTAATCCATTTTTAGTTTATTTTTGTGTATGGTGTTAGACAGTGTTCTAATTTCATTCCTTTATATGTAGCTGTCCAGTTTTCCCAGCACCATTTACTGAAGAGACTGTATTTTTTCCATTATATATTCTTGCCTACTTTGTCACAGATTAATTGAACATAGGTATGTGGGTTTATTTCTGGACTTTCAATGCTGTTTCATTGATCTGTATTTCTGTTTTTGTAGCAGTACCTTACTCTTTTGATCACTGTAGCTTTGCAGTATAGTCTGAAGTCAGGGAGCCTGATTCCTCCAGCACTGTTTTTCTTTCTGAGGATTGCTTTGGCTATTTGGGGTCTTTTGTATTTCCATACAAATTGTAAAAATTTTTGTTCTAGTTCTGTGAAAAATGCCATTGGTAATCTGATAGGGATTGCTTTGAATCTGTAGATTACCTTGGGTATTATAGTCATTTTGACAGTATTGATTCTTCCAATCGAAGAATATGGTATATCTTTCCATCTGTTTTGTCATCTATGATTTCTTTTATCAGCATCTTATAGTTTTCTGAGTACAGATCTTTTGGCTCCTTAGGTAGGTTTATTCCTAGATATTTTATTCTTTTTGAAATGATGGTAAATGGGTTTCTTTCCTTTTCTTTTTTTTTTTGGCTGGGGCAAAGAATAGCAACTTTATTCGGAAGCCAGCAGACTGAGAAGATGGTGGGCTTGTGTCCCAAAGAACCATCTTCAAATGAGTTCTTTAATTTCTCTTTCTGAACTTTTGTTGTTGTTGTTGTTAGTGTATAGGAATGCAGGAGATTTCTGTGTATTAATTTTGTATCCTGCAAGTTTACCAAATTCATTGATGAGCTCTAGTAGTTTTCTGGTAGCATCTTTAGGATTTTCTATGTATAGTATCATGTCATCTGCAAAGAGTGAGTTTTACTTCTTTTGCAATTTGGATTCCTTTTATTTCTTCTTTTGTTTTCTCTGACTGTAGTGGCTAGGACTTCCAAAACTCTGTTAAATAAAAGTGGTGAGAGTGGACATCTTTGTGTCATTCCTGATCTTAAGGGATATGCTTTCAGCTTTTCACCATTGAATATGATGTTAGCTGTAGGTTTGTCATATATGGCCTTTATTATGTTGAGGTAAGTTCCCTCTATGACAGTTTCCAGAGAGTTTTTATCATAAATGGGTATTGCATTTTGTCAGAAGCTTTTTCTGCATCTATAGAGATGATCATATGGTTTTTATTCTTCAATTTGTTGATGTGGTGTATCACAGCGATTGATATGCAGATGTTGAAATATCCTTCCATCCCTGGGATAAATACCACTTGATGGTGGTGTATGAGCCTTTTAATGTATTGTTGGATTTAGTTTGCTAGTATTTTGTGGAGGATTTTTGCATCTATATTCATCAGTGATATTGGCCTCTAGTTTTCCTTTTTTGTGTGTGGTATCTATGTCTGGGTTTGGTATCAGGGTGATGGTGGCCTCATAAAATGATCTTGAGAGTGTTCCTTCCTCTGCGATCTTTTGGAAGAGTTTCAGAAGATAGGTGTTAACTCTTCTCTAAACGTTTGATAGAATTTGCCTGTGAAGCTATCTGGTCCTGGACTTTTGTTTGTTGGAAGTTTTTAAATCACAGTTTCAATTTCAGTACTTGTGATTGGTCTGTTCATATTTTCTGTTTCTTCCTAGTTCAGTCTTGGAAGATTGTACCTTTCTCAGAATGTGTCCATTTCTTCTAGGTTGTCCATTTTATTGGCATATAGTTGCTTGTAGTAGTCTCTTATGACCCCTTGTAAGTCTGTTGTAACTTCTCCTTTTTCATTTCTAATTCTATTGATTTGAGTCTTCTCCCTTTTTTTCTTAATGAGTCTGGCTAAAGATTTGTCAGTTTTGTTTACCTTTTCAAAGAACCAGCTTTTAGTTTCATTGCTCTTTTCTATTGTTTTCTTTTTCTCTATTTCATTTATTTCTGCTCTGATCTTAATGATTTCTTACCTTCTACTAACTTTGGGTTTTGTTTATGCTTTCTCTAGTTGCTTTAGGTGTAAGTTTAGGTTGTTTATTTGGAATTTTTCTTGTATCCCGAGGTAAGATTGTACTGCTGTAAACTTCCCTCTTAAAACTGCTTTTGCTGCATCCGATAGGTTTTGGATCATCATGTTTTCATTATCATTTGTTTCTAGATATTTTTTGATTTCCTCAGTGATCCATTGGGAGTTTAGTAATACATTGTTTTGCCTCCACTTGTTTGTCTTTTTTACAGTTTTTTTCTTGTAGTTGATTTCTAATCTCATAGCATTGTGGTCGGGAAAGATGCTAGATATGATTTCAGTTTTCTTACATTTACTGAGGCTTGCTTTATGGTCCAACATGTGATCTGTCTTGTAGAATGCTCCATGTGCACTTGAAAAGAATGTGTATTTTGCTACCTTTGGATGGAATGCTAAGGGTTTAATGTGTCATTTAAGGTTTGTGTTTCCTTATTCATTTTCTGTCTGGATGATCTTTCCATTGATATAAGTGGGGTGTTAAAGTCCCCCACTATTATTGTGTTACTGTTGATACCTCCTTTTATGGCTGTTAGCATTTGCCTTATATACTGTGGTGCTCCTATGTTGGGTGCATGTATATTTTTAATTGTTATTTCTTCTTTTTGGATTGATCCCTTGATTGTTACGGAATGTCCTTTGTCTCCTGTAACAGTATTTTAAAGTCTGTTTTGTGTGAACAAGTATTGTTACTCCAGCTTTCTTTTGATTTCCATTTTCATGAAAAACCTTTTTCCTTCCCCTCACTTTCCGTCTGTGTGTGTCCCTAGATCTGAAGTGGGTCTCTTGTAGATAGCATATATATGGGTCTTGTTTTTGTGTCCATTCAGCCAGTCTGTGTCTTTTTTTTGGAGTATTTAATCCATTTACATTTAAGGTAATTACCGATATGCATGTTCTTATTGCCATTTTCTTAATTGTTTGGGAATTGCTTTTGTAGATCTTTTTTCATACCTCCCTCTTTTGTTCTTTTCTCTTGTGATTGATGACTATCTTTAGTGTTGTGTTTGGATTTGTTTTTCTTTTCAGTGTGAGTATCTGTTGTATATTTTTCGTTTGCAGTTATCATGAGTTTTTTGTCTTTTTTTTTTTTTGCGACACGCGGGCCTCTCACTGTTGTGGCCTCTCCCGTTGCGGAGCACAGGCTCCAGACACACAGGCTCAGCGGCCATGGCTCATGGGCCCAGCCGCTCCGTGGCATGTGGGATCTTCCCGGACTGGGGCACGAACCCATGTCCCCTGCATCGGCAGGCGGACTCTCAACCACTGCACCACCAGGGAAGCCCTATCGTGAGTTTTTGATATAGCAGTCTATATATATACAAGATTGTTTTAAAATTTCAAATACATTTCCAATATCCTGCATTTGTACTCTCCTCTTCTCATGATTGCTGGTTTTCATATCATATCTGTGTGAAGATGATTTCCTACCTTTACTGTATGTTTGCATTTACCGGTGAGCTTTCCCATTTCTCATTTTCTTGTTCCTAGTTATGGCCTTTCTTTTTCCTCCTAGAGAAGTTTCTTTAGCATTTGTTGTAAAACTGGTTTGGTGGTGCAAATTCTCTTAGCTTTTGCTTGTCTGTAAATCATTTGATTTCTCCATTGAATCTGAATGAGAGCCTTTCTGGGTAGAGTATTCTTGGTTGTAGGTTTTTCCCTTGCCTCACTTTAAATATAACATGCCACTTCTGGCCTGCAGGGTTTCTGCTGAAAAATAAGCTGATAACCTCATGGGGTTCCCTTGTATGTTATTTGTTGCTTTTCCCTTGTTGCTTTCATATTTTCTCTGTCTTTAATTTTTGTTAATTTGAATAATATGTGTCTCAGTGTGTTCCTCCTTAGGTTTATCCTCTATGGAACTCTCTGTTCTTTCTGGACTTGGGTGACTGTTTCCTTTCCCATATTAGGGAAGTTTTCAGCTATTATCTCTTCAGATATTTTCTCAGGTACTTTCTCTTTTTAATATCCTTCTGGGACCCCTATAATGTGAATGTTGGTGCATTTAATGTTGTCCCAGAGATCTCTTAAACTGTCCTCATTTCTTCTTCTTTTTCTTTATTCTGTTCCACAGTAGTGATTTCCACCCTTCTGTTTTCCAGCTCACTTATGCGCTCTTCTGCCTCATTTATTCTGCTATTGATTCTTTCTAGTGTATTGTTCAACTCTGTTTGTTCTTTCTGTCTTTTAGCTCTTTGTTAAATATTTCTTGTATCTTCTTGGTCTGTGTCTCCATTCTTTTTCCGAGATCTTGGATCATCTTTACTATCATTACTCTGAATTCTTTTTCAGGTAGATTGCCTGTTTCCACTTCATTTAGTTGTTCTTCTGGGGTTTTATCTTGTTCCTTCGTCTGGAACATATTTCTCTACCATCGCATTTTTTCTAACTTTCTGTATGTGCGGTCCCACAGGCTGCAGGCCTGTAGTTCTTCTTGCTTCTGGTGTCTGTGCCCTGCTGGGTGAGGCTGGTCTAAGAAGCTTGTGTAGGCTTGCTGGTGGGAGGGACTGGTGCCTGCCCACTGGTGGGTAGAGCTGGGCCTTGTCTCTCTGGTGGGCAGGTCCATTTCAAGGGGTCTGATAAGACAGGGCTGTGGGCTCAGGAAGGCTTTAAGCAGCCTGTCTGCTGATGGATGGGGCTGTGTTCCTGCACTGTTGGTTGTTTGGCCAGCCCTGGAGCCTACAGGCCGTTGGGTGGAGCCAGGTCTTAGCATCAAAATAGCAGCCTCCAGGACAGCTCACGTCAATTAGTACTCCCCAGTACCTCTGTTACCAGTGTCCCCTCCCCGCAGTGAGCCACAGCTGTCCCCTGCCTCTCCAGGAGACCTCCAAAACCAGCTGGTAGGTCTGGCCCAAGCTCCTTTGAAATCACTGCTTTTTCCTCTGGGTCCCAGTGCACACAAGACTTTGTGTGTGCTCTACAAGAGTAGAGTATCTGTTTCCCCCAGTCCTGTGGAGTTCCTGTGCTTAAGCCCTGCTGGCCTTCAGAGCCAAATGCTCTAGGGCTCCTACTCCCAATGCCAGACCCCCAGACTGGGGAGCCTGACATGGGGCTCAGAACTCTCACTCCTGTGGGAGAACCCCTGCAATATAATTATTTTCCAGTTTGTGGGTCACCGACTGCAGCAGGTATGGGATTTGATTGTATCATGAATGCTACCCTCCTACCGTCTTGTTGTGGCCTCTTCTATGTCTTTAGAAGTAGAATAACTTTTTTGATAGGTTACAGTCTTTTTTGTTGATGGTTGTTCAGTAGCTAGTTGTGATTTTGGCGTTTTCATGAGAGGAGGTGAGCTCAGGTCCTTCTACTCTGCCATCTCATCCACATCAAAGATCGAAGAATTATTTGAAATCTTATATATCATTTTAAACAAATTTTAAATGTAATAATAATAAAAAACAATCACAATTCAAACAGCAACAAAAACTGATATGCCTAGGCATAAACTTAACAAATGATGTACAAGACCATTATGGAAAATATTGTAAAATATTACTGCAAGACATAAAAGAAGACTTAATCATAAAGTGAATGGGGAAAGTCTATATCATAAATATCATCTCACTGCAAATAATTTATGCATTCTAAATTCCAGTCATACCCAAACAGGTGTTGTTTTTATTTTGTGCAGTTTTATGAGATAAATGTAATATTCATATCAGCAGCAAAGTGCCAAGAATAGTTGAAGTAACTGTGAATAAGAGAAAAGGGGAGGATATGATGTGCCACATTGATCCCTCTTTAGGAATGAAGGAATTCATTTCCCAAATGCTGAGTGCTGCTGACAGATACTTTTTAGTTGTCAGCTGCCTTTGGACATTGCCCCAGTTGAAAAGAGCCAACCAGCCCAAGGCCATGCCCCTTGTCCAATGTGTTTTACTGATCAATGCTAGGGTATAAAGGCCACGCCTCTGTCCCACCTCAGAACAACTCTGAAAATCTATCCCAGCTCCAGAGCTCCCTGTGAGGTTTGCTGAGACCTTCGGTGGTACTGCATCATAGCTCAAATTCTCCTTCTGCCGAATTCAGCTTCTTTCCTTTCCCCTCCACATGTTTTAATTCCAAGAGGGATCTGTTACAAACCTCCTGCATGCTAATATCTATCTCAGGGTTTTCCTTGCCCCTGGAATCCAACCAAAGACTGAGGACCTTTTCAGATTTCAAAGACTATTTATTATAAAGCTGTAGTCCTTAAGAAAGCATGGTACTGACTTCAGAATAAATGAATAGATATGTGAAACAGAAAAAGAGTACAGCAACAGAACTTGGTGTATGTGAGAGGTGACCTTATATTAAATTGGAAAAAAATGCACTGTTTAACAACAGTTGCTCTGACAATTATTCACATGGGAAAAAATAGGTCTGTTGTCAAAAAATTCCCACAAAAAACAACTACATAAATGTAAAGAGCAAAAAAAAGTAAAATTATTAATAAAATATAGAATAATGTCTTTGTGACAAGTCAGGAAAGAAGTTCTTAAATAAGATGCAAAGGTAGAAACCATAAAGAAGAGATTGATAAATTTGGTTATGTGTACGTTAAAATTTTTTATTATGTGTCTGTGTATAATCAAGAGTAGAACTCAGAATATATAAAGAATTTCCACAAATTAGTAAGAGGGACAAACAACAGACAGAAAATGGGCAGAAGTTATGAACTAATTTGCAGAGGAAGAAACACAAATGGCCAAAACCTTAAGAAAAGATGGTCACACTCACTAATAATTAATGAAATATAAAATCGGGAGATAAAAATAAAGAGTATAAATATAATAAACGTGGGAGAACATGTGAGAAAATAGCAGTGACCTCTTTGGAGAGGCATTTGGTAATATCTTAACAATTTTATTTCACGTGTACATTTTTGAGAAACTCAAAGAAATGTGCATATCATGACATAACAGTGATGATGACTGCTATCTTTTTTGCAGTAGTGAATATTTGGAAGCAATGTACGTGTCCATCAATAAGGGGTGGATAAACACTTGTATATACATATGATGGAATAGTATACAGCAGTTAAACTGAATTAATAAGTACATTTACCTGTTTCAAAAAAAATCTTGAAAATATAATATGGAATAAAAATTTGTGTGTGGTAGGATATCATTTATCAAATTTAAACTTGTGGGGGGCAGAGTCAAAATGGCATAATAGGAGGATGTGGAATTTGCATCTCCTTGCAACTAGGGCACCTACCAGGCACCGGTGGGGGACCATGGACACCTAAGGGGATGGGAGGAACCCCCAGTGACTGGGTAGGACATGGGGCATAGGGGGAGTGAAGGGGGAGGAGAAGTGGAGGAGGGACAGGACTGGCACCCCTGAGGGGCGGCTAGGGGAGGGGAAGGGATCCCAAGCCCGAAGAGGGAAATTGGGGAACCATTGGGAGGGCAGAGGATCAAAAGGGAGCGTGGCCAGGTTTCCCCTGCCCACTTGGACACCCAAGAACCTGTTGAGATCCTGGGCCTGATCCTCTGCCCACTTAGGCCCCCTCCAGCTGCCCAGGTCCTGAGGGAGTGGGGAGGGGGGAAAGGGGGAGTGAAAGTAAAGGCCAGACCTCCGCAACCAGCACCCCTGAGGGGTGGCTGGGGGAGGGAAGGAGGTCCTATGCCCAGTGGGACCCACCCATGGTTAGGGGTCCAGCGGCGACAGGGGAGACCCTGGGGGAGATGGTGGGGGAGGGGTGTAAAGGAACGGAAGGGAACAGGGCCAATGCTTTCCCTGTCCACTTAGGCACCAGGAACCCTGTTGGGCTCCCAGGCCTAATCCTCTGCCCTCGGAGCCTCCCTCCTGCCCACAGAACCCAAGCCCCGCCCCTACACCGCCACCCAGGGCCCTGCCTCTACAGTTGGAGACTGCATCCCATGAGCTAGGCCTAAACCACACCCTCACTCAGGGCCGTAGGTCTAAACTCTGGAACTCCACACTCCAGAGAGCCTCCTTTCCACATGCTGACTCTCCCCTTCTGCACAGGTCCTAAACAGAGGTCTGCCCCATGCTTGAACATCGCCCTGCCTAGGCCCCACGCCGTGCTCAAACGTCACCCCCCCACCCGCCTAGGTCCTGCCCCACCCAAAACCCCGCCCCTGCCTAAGTTCCACCCACTGCCAAAACTCTGCCCCCAGAGCCAAGGCTTTTTTTTTTTTTCTCTCTTTTTTCCTCTTTTAAATTGGGGTCCTGTTTTACCTTATTGATTGATTGTTGTTGATTCTTTTATATTTTTATTTTTCTTAGTAAATCTTTTATTTTTCTAATTTTATTTTATTCTTTATACTTTGTTAGTAATCTCTCCTTTTGGCTTGTTCCCCAACCCCCCCCCCCCTTTTTTTTCTTTTTTCTGTTGTGGTTTTATTTTACCTTGTTGCAGTTGTTTCAAATATAGTTTTATTTTTCCTAATATATTTTTTATCTTTCTAATTTTATTTTGTTTTTTATCCTTTGATATTGTACTGCTCCTTTTTTCTTTCTTCCTTTCTTTTTTTTTTTTTTTTTACCATGCCACAAAGCTTAAAGGATACTGGTTCCCAGGCCAGAGGTCAGGCCTGCGCTCCTGTGGTGGGAGCTCCGAGTACAAAGTGCTGGACTAACAGAGAACCTCAGACCCAAGGGAATATCAATCAGAGTGAGGCCACCCGGCGGTCCTCATCTCCGCACCAAGACCCAGTTCTATCCAACTGTCTGCAAACTCCAGTGCTGGATGTCTCAGACCAAACATCCAGTAAGACAGGAATACAGCACCACCCATCAAAAAAAAAAAATGAAAAGATAAAAAATTTGTTACAGGCGAAGGAGCAAGGTTAAAACCTACAAGACCAAATGCATGAAGACAAAATAGACAACCTACCTGAAAAAGACTTCAGAGTAAAGATAGTAAAGATGATCCAAAATCTCTGAAACAGAATGGAGAAAATACAAGAAACATACCAAGGATCTAGAAAAGACACAGAGCAAACAAACTGTAATGAACAACACACTCACTGAAATTAACAATACTCTAGAAGGAATCAATAACAGAATAGCTGAGGCAGAAGAACGCGTAAGTGAGCTGGAAGATAAAATGGTGGAAATAACTGCCAGGGATCAGAGTAAAGAAAAAAGAATGAAAAGAATTGAGGACAATCTCACAGACCTCTGGGACAACATTAAACACAACAACATTCGAATTGTAGGGGTCGCAGAAGAAGAGAAAACCAAAGAGTCTGAGAAAATATTTTAACAGATGATAGTTGAAAACTTCCCTAACATGGAAAAGGAAATAGTCAATCAAGTCCAGGAAGCACAGAGAGTCCCATACAGGATAAACACAAACTGAAACACGCTGAGACACATATTAATCAAACTATCAAAAATTAAATACAAAGAAAAAATATTAAAAGCAGCAAGAGAAAAGCAACTAATAACATACAAGGGACTCTCTGTAAGGTTAACAGTTGATTTTTCAGCAGAAACTCTGCAAGCCAAAAGGGAGTTGCAGGACATATTTAAAGTGAGGAATCGGAAAAACCTGCAACCAAGATTACTGTACCCAGCAAGGATCTCATTCAGATTGGACAGAGAAATTAATAATTTTACAGATAAGCAAAAGTTTAGAGAATTCAGCACCACCAAACCAGCTTTACAACAATGCTAAAGGAACTTCTCTAGGCAGGAAACTCAGGAGAAGGAAAAGAACTACAATAACAAACCCAAAACAATTAAGAAAATGGTAATAGGAACATACATATTGATAATTACCTTAAATGTAAATGGATTAAATGCTCCAACCAAAAGACATAGACTGGCTGAATGGATTAAAAAAAACAAGATCCGGGGCTTCCCTGGTGGCGCAGCGGTTGAAAATCTGCTTGGCAATGCAGGGGACATGGGTTCGAGCCCTCGCCTGGGAAGATCCCACATGCCGCGGAGCAACTAGGCCCGTGAGCCACAATTACTGAGCCTGCGCATCTGGAGCCTGTGCTCCGCAACAAGAGAGGCCACAATAGTGAGAGGCCAGCACACCACGATGAAGAGTGGCCCCTGCTTGCCGCAACTAGAGAAAGCCCTCGCACAGAAACAAAGATCCAACACAGCCATAATTAATTAATTAATTAATTAATTAATTAAAAAAACCCAACAAGACCCGTATATATGCTGTCTACAAGAGACCCACTTCAGACCTAGGGACACATATAGACTGAAAGTGAGGGGATGGAAAAAGATATTCCATGCAAATGGAAATCAAAAGAAAGCTGGAGTAGCAATTCTCATATCAGACAAAATAGACTTTAAAATAAAGACTATTACAAGAGACAAGGACACTACATAATGATCAAGGGATGAATCCAAGAAGAAGATATAACAATTGTAAATATTTGTGCACCAAACATAGGAGCACCTCAATACATAAGGCAAATGCTAACACCCATAAAAGGGGAAATCGACAGTAACACAATCAATAGGGGACTTTAACACCCAACTTTCACCAATGGACAGATCATCCAAAATGAAAATAAATAAGGAAACACAAGCTTTAAATGACACATTAAACAAGATGGAGTTAATAGATATTTATAGGACATTCCATCCAAAAACCACACAATACGCTTTCTTCTCAAGTGCTCATGGAACATTCTCCAGGATAGATCATATCTTGGGTCACAAATCAAGCCTTGGTAAATTTAAGAAAATTAAAATTGTATCAAGTATCTTTTCCGACCACAACGCTATGAGACTAGATATCGATTACAGGAAAAAGAACTGTAAAAAATACAAACACATGGAGGCTAAACAATATGCTACTAAATAACCAAGAGATCACTGAGGAAATCAAACGGGAAATCTAAAAATACCTAGAAACAAATGACGATGAAAAGACAATGACCAAAAACGAATGGGATGCAGCAAAAGCAGTTCTAAGAGGGAAGTTTATAACAATACAATCCTATCTCTAGAAACAAGAAACATCTCAAATGAACAACATAACCTTACACCTAAAGCAATTAGAGAAAGAAGAACAAAAAAACTCCAAAGTTAGCAGAAGGAAAGAAATCATAAAGATCTGATCAGAAATAAATGAAAGAAATGAAGAAAACAATAGCAAAGATCAATAAAACTAAAAGCTGGTTCTTTGAGAAGATAAACAAAATTGATAAACCAGACTCAAGAAAAAAGGGGGGAAGACATATCAACAGAATTAGAAATGAAAAAGGAGAAGTAACAACTGGCATGGCAGAAATACAAAGGATCATGAAAGATTACTACAAGCAATTATATGCCAATAAAATGGACAACCTGGAAGAAATGGACACATTCTCAGAAAAGCACAACCTTCTGAGACTGAACCAGGAAGAAATAGAAAATACAAACACACATTTCACAAGCACTCAAATTGAAACTGTGATTAAAAACCTTCCAACAAACAAAAGCCCAGGACCAGATGGCTTCACAGGTGAATTCTATCAAACATTTAGAGAAGCGTTAACACCTGTACTTCTTGAACTCTTCCAAAATATAGCAGAGGTAGAAACACTCCCAAACTCATTCTGCGAGGCCACCATCACCCTTATATCAAAACCAGAAAAAGATGTCACAAAAAAAGAAAACTACAGGCCAATATCACTGATGAGCATAGGTGCAAAAGTCCTCAACAAAATACTAGCAAACAGAATCCAACAGCACATTAAAAGGATCATACACCATGATCAAGTGAGGTTTATCCCAGGAATGCAAGGATCCTTCAGTATACGCAAATCAATCAATGTGATACACCATATTAACACACTGAAGGAGAAAAACCATATGATCCCCTCAATAGATGTAGAAAAAGGTTTTGACAAAATTCAACACCCATTTGTGATAAAAAAAAAAAAACTTTCCAGAAAGTGCACATAGAGGGAACCTACCTCAACATAATAGAGGCCATATATGACAAACTCACACCCAACATCGTTCTCAAGTGTGAAAAATTGAAACCATTTCCACTAAGATCAGGAACAAGACAAGGTTGCCCACTCTCACCACTATTATTCAATATAGTTTTGGAAGTTTTAACCACAGCAATCAGAGAAGAAAAAGAATTAAAAGGAACCCAAATTGGAAACAAAGAAGGAAAACTGTCACTGTTTGCAAATGACATGATACTATGCATAGAGAATCCTAAATATGCTACCAGAAAACTACTAGGCTAATCAATGAATTTGGTAGAGTAGCAGGATACAAAATTAATGAACAGAAATCTCTTGCATTCCTATATACTAATGATGAAAAATTTGAAAGAGAAATTAAGGAAACACTCCCATTTACCACTGCAACAAAAAGAATAAAATACCTAGGAATAAACCTACCTAAAGAGACAAAAGAACTGTATGCAGGAAACTGTAAGACACTGGTGAAAGAAATTAAAGATTATACCACAGATGGAGAGATATACTATGTCCTTGGATTGGAAAAATCAACATTGTGAAAATGACTATACTACCCAAAGCAATCTACAGATTCAGTGCAATCCCTATCAAACTACGAATGGCATTTTTCACAGAACCAGAACAAGAAATTTCACAGTTTGAATGCAAACACAAAATACCCTTAATAGCCAAAACAATCTTGAGAAAGAAAAACGGAAATACAGGAATCAGGCTTCCAGACTTCAGACTATACTACAAAGCTACAGTCATCAAGACAGTATGGTACTTGCACAAAAACAGAAATATAGATCAATGGAACAGGACAGAAAGTCCAGAGTAAACCCACGCATATATGGTCACCTTATCTTTGATAAAGTAAGCAAGTGTATACAATGGAGAAAAGACAGCCTCTTCAATAAGTGGTGCTGGGAAAACTGGACAGCTACATGTAAAAGAATGAAATTAGAGCACTCCCTAACACCATACACAAAAATAAACTCAAAATGGATTAAAGAACTAAATGTAAGTCCAGACAATATAAAACTCTTGGAGGAAAACATAGGCAGAACACTCTATGACATAAACCACAGCAAGATCCTTTTGGCCCACCTCCTGGAGCAATGGAAATAAAAACAAAAATAAACAAATGGGACCTAATGAAACTTAAAAGCTTTTGCACAGCAAAGGAAACCATAAACAAGATGAAAAGACAACCCTTCAGAATGAGAGAAAAAATTTGCAACTGACAGAGGATTAATCTCCAAAATATACAAGCAGCTCATGCAGCTCAATATCAAAAAAACAAACAACCCAATCCAAAAATGGGCAGAAGACCTAAATAGACATTTCTCCAAAGAACATATCCAGATTGCCAAGAAACACATGAAAACATGCTCAGCGTCACTAATCATTAGGGAAATGCAAATCAAAACTACAGTGAGGTATCACCTCACACTAGTCAGAATGGCCATCATCAAATAATCTACAAACAATTAATGCTGGAGAGGGTGTGGGGAAAAGGGAACCCTCTTGCACTGTTGGTGGCAAAGTAAATTGGTACAGCCACTATGGAGAACAGTATGGAGGTTCCTTAAAAAACTAAAACTAGAACTACTATATGACCCAGCAGTCCCACTACTGGGCATATACCCTGAGAAAACCATAATTTAAAAAGACATACACCCCAATGTTCATTGCAGCACTATTTCCAATAGCCAGGACATGGAAGCAACCTAAGTGCCCATCAACAGATGAATGGATAAAGAAGATGTGGCACGTATATACAGTGGAATATTACTCAGTCATAAAAAGAAATGAAATTGAGTTGTTCTTAGTGAGGTGGATGGACCTAGAGTCTGTCATACAGAGTGAAGTAAGTCAGAAAGAGAAAAACAAATAGCATATGCTAACACATATGTAGCGAATCTAAAGGAAGAATGGTTCTGATGAACCTAGGGGCAGTACAGAAATAAAGACACAGACATAGAGAATGGACTTGAGGACACGGGGAGGGGGAAGGGTAAGCTGGTGCGAAGTAAGAGAGTAGCATTGACATATATACACTACCAAATGTAAAGTAGATCGCTAGTGGGAAGCAGCCGCATAGCACAGGGTGATCAGCTCGGTGCTTTGCGACCACCTAGAGGGGTGGGATAAGGAGGGTGGGAGGGAGATGCAAGAAGGAGGGTATATGGGGACATACGTATGTATATAGCTGGTTCACTTTGTTATACAGCAGAAACTATCACAACACTGTAAAGCAATTATACTCCAATAACGATGTTTAAAAAAAATTTAAACTTGTGAAATGGTATTGTATACAATCTGTGAAAAAACTTACATGTGGTTAATATTTTTAAATGTGTTACAGAAGGAAAGCATAACAATTTCAGAAAAATCGCTGTGTTTGGAGAGAGCAGAGAATGAGATGGGGAAAGTCTTCAACTGTAAGTTACATTTGATTTTTAATGGAAAAAAACTTAAGTGAAAATAATCTGAAAATGGCAAAATGTTAATAATTCTTGATTTTTGGTGGTGATATGATTCTGATGGTGGATATTTTGTGCAGTTTTCTGCATGTCTGAATTATTTTATTACTTGGATTTTTAAAAATTTGAAAAGCAGTGACGTAGTAGAAGCCAGAAGTGAGCAAGCGTGTTGGACTCTTTTTGTAAGCATTTTAAAAACATCCTTTGAGTTTTGAAAATGTTTTTAGGGAATGTTTTTTTTTTTAGATAAAATTTACATAATGTAAAATTCACCATTTTAATAGTTTTAAAGTGTACACTTGTGACTTTTAGTATATTCTTAATGTTGTGCAACCTTCACTACTATCTAATTCCACACTTTCCATCACCTTTTTGAGGAATCTTGCAAGGAACCAGAAGTCTCCATTAGCAGTTGCAGCTTGGGACAAATGATGAAAATATTAATATTAAGTGATTTTATATGAATTCACAGAGAGAGACCTGGGATCATTGAACTTACATGTTTAAATTGCTGTGTAATTAGAGATTTAGGGTCTTAATACTTCCCTCATAGACAAGAATAGCCCTTACCAACTTTGAGAGTTAGTAATGCCTTTTCCTGGGTGGTAACTTCACCCTCTACCCTTTGTGATTTTATCTTTTTTGTAGCACTGCCCAGAAGAGAGAAATAGAGACATGTCTTCTGCCTAAGCCTTCTATGGATATTCTCTCTTGCCTTCCCAGACTGTGTTGGAAGACTTAGGAACTGCTATAGACTAAATGTTGTCTTCCCCCTCAAGGTTCATGTTTTGAAATCCTGATCCCCAATGTGATGGTATTTGGAGCTGGAGCCTTTAGGAGGTGATGAGGTCATCAAGGCAGAGCCCTCATGAATGAGATTAATGCTCTTATAAAAGAGGCTCTGGAGAGCTCCCGTGTCCCTTCCACCATGTTAGGACACAGAAGACAGCTGTCTATAAAACAGAAAGTGGGCCCTCACCAGACGCCAAATCTGCTGGCACTTTAACCTTGAACTCCCGGGCTCCAGAAATGTGAGAAATGAGTTTTTATTGTTTATAAGCCACCCAGTCTATGGTATCCTTTTATCGCCCTGATGGACTAGGGCAGGAACCCGTCTTCAGATACTTGCACTGCAGGGTGTATTGATTTCTGTGATAACAATTACCCTTAGTTTTGTTATTACTTATGATGCAATCAGCCTGTCACTTGAGGAAGCTCTTGAATTCTGTGATCATATCATTTTACCTTTGAATCCTCAAAACTTAGCATCATTTCTAGAACTTAGTAGGTGTTCAAATAAATGTCATTTGAATGAATGGCTTTAATGGATGAAGTGTCAGTGACTCAGTTCAGGTCTTTGCAAGTCCAACAACAGAAGTTGGTCAGACTTCTCATTTTTGATCAACTATTGAAGATGGGACAGTTGGCCTAAGATTTGGCATACCTCCAGTAAACAAGCCCAAGAGAACAACTAAATGTTAAAATCCCTGCCCTCCCTGCAAGGGTCAACTTGATCAAGGGCCTTTGATTAGTGGTTGATTTCTGCAGTAAGTTGTCTCTCACAATCTTACATCAGATGTCCTTTCACATGTTTTGTGGATTTTTAGCAAAACTGAAGAAAGAATAAGAATTCTTTAGAATTTTTATGTATTGTCCCATAATTGCGTTCTTAATACTGAGGAACATACAAATCCAGGTGAAGATTCTTCTGTTCGGCCCTGGAACAACTGAAAGTAGATTACTGTAGTGATTAGAAGTTTGGATTGCAATCAGATGGATTGTGCTTCAAATCTCTGCTCTGTCACTTTCTAGCCAGAAGTCCCTAGGCAAATTACTTAACTGCTCTAAGACTCGATTTTCTTATCTGCAAAGTAGGGATAATAAAAGAATGAACTTCATAAGTTTTCTTTGAGTACTAAGTGAGGTAATACACATAAGAAACTAAGCATATAGCCTAGCGCATAAGTGTTCCCTTAATATTAGTGATTTTTATCTGGAACTTTGAGTGATAGTTTTGGGTCATGGAAAGGGTCTCTGAAGAACTGCCGGGGTTGTGTGCAGTGCAGGAGAGTATAATGTGAATCAGGTCAAGGAATTCAGGATTCAGAATTCAATTTCACCTGAAAGACCTTTGGCAACTCACTTACTTGGCCTCCTTTTTCACGTCTGTCACTATGTATTTTCTTTCTCTTTTCCCCTCTTTATACAAACTTCCCTGAGAAAATAATCTGTTGATGCTTGATGACACCTTAACCAAGAATTCCTTCTCTCCACAGGAATTTGTTTTTTGATATAGTCATTCAGTGAGTAATGATAAGCTATAGACCTACTAAAGGAATGTCACATATCAAGACCTGATAATGAGAGAAGGGTTTTTAAGTGGGTGGAGACTTCCAATGACTCTGAAATACTTTTATATGTATAGTCTTCTTTTCTGCCTCTATATAAAGCTGGATAAGAAAAAAACAAAAAGAAAAACAAGCAAACAAACATTTCATGCTACCCTTTCTTTCTGGGTTGCTTGACAAACAAGATTAGTTTCTAAATCAGTTGAAAATCTTTTTGTTCTTTTGGTAAATTTTCAGTCTGGCAACAAGCAGAACAGGATGAAAGTCTCTTAATCTTTCTTTCCAGGCCAGCTCTGTCATCTTGTTTCTACATATCTACTTTGTCATTGTGTATTCACATGAAAATATTTGGCCCTCTAGGACTATGGAGACATTCTGGAATGACTGTGCTCAGAGTTAGGGATCAGTCTAAGCCCTGTAGCTGCTTGGAAGCCTCTGTTCCCATATCTGTAACAGTAAGAGAATGGACTAGGTGCTGAATTGCAAATAGGATTTATTTTACAGTCCTACTTTGAGTGGTTGGTAGTAGCTAACTGGGATACTGAGTTGAGACAGTGAAGATGAAACCTGATGCAGTGGGAGAATGTTTTGTGATAAATTAGCCATAAGCATGGGATAGAGGAATGAGGGCCCTTATGCCAGAACCTTACCATCTCTAGACCACAAAATCACTAAGGTGTTTATAGTTCTAGAATCACATTAAGCTATGACTGATTCTCTAGTTGCTGAAGATGTGAAGTGTCTGCCCTCCAAACAGGTCAGCCACCTGCTATAATAGACTAGAATGTTGTTTACATGCAGTGCATGTATTATTGTCCATTTCTTTCCTAAAGAATTTGAGGTACCATAAATACTTTTTAAAAGATAAAAAAAGAATTCAGAAAAGGTAATGGGAAATGAGAGTAAATATATGAAAAGCAGAAAGGAAGTGTAAGAACCAACTATGAAATTCGAGGTTTAATTTTAATATCCCTAACTTTATTCTCTGGTACTCTTTCTTTCTATTTAATGCCCATAGACCATGGCATAGAAAAAAGAGTCATTTTGGCCTGGTGGTAATATGTGAAACTCTGGATATTTTTCATATTTTCTCATGAAAATGTCTGGTGGAATCCTGAGATTTGTTGAGGATTCAGCATGATGGGAGAAATGCTTTTGCAGGCTTACTGAGTCAGACTTAAGCAATCAAAATGATTGTTCTATTTAAAATTCATCAACAGTAATGAGCTCTTGCGTCATTCTGCAAAGATGAGACTTGGGTCTCGTGAAGGCTTTCAAAACCTCATTGCCAAAACTGAAAGAGAAATTAAGGAAACACTCCCATTTACCACTGCAACAAAAAGAATAAAATACCTAGGAATAAACCTACCTAAGGAGACAAAAGACCTGTCTGCAGAAAACTATAAGACACTGATGAAAAATTAAAGATGATACACACAGATGGAGAGATATACCATGTTCTTGGATTGCAAGACTCAACATTGTGAAAATGACTATACTACCCAAAGCAATCTACAGATTCAATGCAATCCCTATCAAACTACCAATGGCATTTTTCACAGAACTAGAACAAAACAATTCACAATTTGTATGGAAACACAAAAGACCCTGAGTAGCCAAAGCAGTCTTGAGAAAGAGAAACGGAACTGGAGGAATCCAGCTCCCTGACTTCAGACTATACTACAAAGCTGCAGTCATCAAGACTGTATGGTACTCATAATTCAAAAAGACACATGCACTCCAATGTTCATTGCACCACTGTTTACAACAGCCAGGTCATAGAAGCAACCTAAATGCTCATCCACAGACAAATGGATAAAGAAGATGTGATACATATATACAATGGAATATTACTCAGCCATAAAAAGGGACAAAACTGGATCATTTGTAGAGACGTGGATGGATCTAGGGACTGTCATACAGAGTGAAGGAAGTCAGAAAGAGAAAAACAAGTATCATATATTAATGCATATATGTGGAACCTAGAAAAATGGTACAGATGAACCGGTTTGCACAGCAGAAATTGAGACACAGATGTAGAGAACAAACGTATGGACACCCAGGGGGGAAAGCGGTAGGGGGTGGGGGTGGGGGTGTGATGAATTGGGAGATTGGGATTGACATGTATACACTGATGTGTATGAAATGGATGACTAGTAAGAACCTGCTTTATAAAAAAATAAATTAAATTAAAAACAAAAGACAGTATGGTACTGGCACAAAAGCAGAAATATAGATGAGTGAAACAGGATAGAAAGCCCAGAGATAAACCCACACACATATGGTCACCTTATCTTTGATAAAGGAGGCAAGAATATACAATGGAGAAAAGACAGCCTCTTCAATAAGTGGTGCTGGGAAAACTGGACAGCTACATGGAAAAGAATGAAATTAGAACACTCCCTAACACCATACACAAAAATAAACTCAAAATGGATTAAAGACCTAAAGGTAAGGCCAGACACTATCAAACTCTTAGAGGAAAACATAGGCAGAACACTCTATGACATAAACCACAGCAAGATCCTTTTTGACCCACCTCCTAGAGCAATGGAAATAAAAAGAAAAATAAACAAATGGGACCTAATGAAACTTCAAAGCTTTTGCACGGCAAAGGAAACCATAAACAAGACGAAAAGACAACCCTTCAGAATGAGAGAAAAAATTTGCAACTGACAGAGGATTAATCTCCAAAATATACAAGCAGCTCATGCAGCTCAATATCAAAAAAACAAACAACCCAATCCAAAAATGGGCAGAAGACCTAAATAGACATTTCTCCAAAGAACATATCCAGATTGCCAACAAACACATGAAAGAATGCTCAACATCACTAATCATTAGAGAAATGCAAATCAAAACTACAATGAAGTATCACCTCACACCGGTTAGAATGGCCATCATCAAAAAGTCTACAAACAATAAATGCAGGAGAGGGTGTGGAGAAAAGGGAGCCCTCTTGCACTGTTGATGGGAATGTAAATTGGTACAGCCACTATGGAGAACAGTATGGAGGTTCCTTAAAAAACTAAAAGTAGAACTACCATATGACCCAGCAATACCACTACTGGGTATATACCCTGAGAAAACAGTAATTCAAAAAGAGTCATGGGGCTTCCCTGGTGGCGCAGTGGTTGAGAGTCCGCCTGCCAAGGCAGGGGACACGGGTTCGTGCCCTGGTCCGGGAAGATCCCACGTGCCGCGGAGCGGCTGGGCCCGTGAGCCATGGCTGCTGAGCCTGCGCATCTGGAGCCTGTGCTCCGCAACGGGAGAGGCCACAACAGTGAGAGGCCCGCGTACCGCAAAAAAAAAAAAAAAAAAAAAAAAGAGTCATGTACCACAATATTCATTGCAGCACTATTTACATTAGCCAGGACATGGTAGCAACCTAAGTATCCATCAACAAATGAATGGATAAAGAAGATATGGCACATAAATACATGGAATGTTACTCAGCCATAAAAAGAAACAAAATGAAATTTGAGTTATTTTTAGTGAGGTGGATAGACCTAGAGTCTGTCATAGAGAGTGAATTAAGTCAGAAAGAGAAAAACAAATACTGTGTGCTAACACATATATACGGAGTCTAAAAAAAAATCGGTTCTGAAGAACCTAGGGGCAGGACAGGAATAAAGATTCAGGCATAGAGAATGGACTTGAGGACACCGGGAGGGGAAAGAGTAAGCTGGGATGAAGTGAGAGTGGCATGGACATATATACACTACGAAATGTAAAATCAGTAGCTAGTGGGAAGCAGCTGCATAGCACAGGGAGATCAGCTCAGTCCTTTGTGTCCACCTAAAGGGGTGGGACAGGGAGGGTGGGAGGGAGACACAAAGAGGTAGGAGATATGGGGATATATGTATACGTATAGCTGATTCACTTCGTTATACAGCAGGAAGTAACACAACATTGTAAAGCAATTATACTCCAATAAAGATGTTAAAAAAAACAAAAGAAAACAAAAACCTCATTGTCATCTGCAGTGCCCTTAGATGCAGTTACCCAGTGCATAGTAGATGGATCCACACAGCCACATTGGGGCAGGGGAAATAGTCACATGTTTTAAGACTACATAGAGCTTTATGACTGGGATGATATTTTCCCTCTTCTATTTTGCATTGAGAATATATAAAAATAATGATATTGGCATGCTTGTAAATGGTATATTTCTGGAAGCTACTCTTGAGCCTTTCTGCAAGATGGAGTTCCAAAGTCTTTCCTGTTTCATTTATATATTTAAACAAACATTTGCTCATTTATACTAATTAGGGTTATTTCTTTCTCCAAAATGCTGTAGAATTTTTTTCCTAAGTGATTTCTGTGCTCCTACCTTCTCTTCTATTTAGTATAGTCAGGTTGCTCTTTTTTAAAAGAACGAAAGCAGAGAAGACTTCTGGTTCTGGCTAAGAAGTAGTAATAAGAATTGAATTTATGCCCTTGCCTGAAACAAACAAATAAAAAATCAGAGTAAGTTAAGAAATGATTTTCAAGTTATTGGATATCAGGCAATGAAAGATAGTGATCTCAAAGAGATGGCAAACAAATGAGGGAACCCTAGGATTGCCAAGATTTGTTGCTTTGAGAGAGTTTCCGGACCATTGCACACTGAGGAGAAACACAGGCAGAGACTGCAAAGCTCTGGAGTTGAGATGGAACTGAGAATCTAGAGAAACCAAGGCACTTACATTTGGAAGGCAGAATACTGGAGAGGAGAGGTCTGCAAAGAGAGTTCTCTCTAGATTGGCAGAGGGTCTTCCTCAAGTATTCAGCCAAATAATGATCAGGGCATACATGTGCAGAAACTGTTTTGAATCTAGGAAAAGAAATACTCAAAAAGATTAGAGACAACAGCACTCAGATCCCAAAATGGGGCCAGGACCAGCAGGATAAACTAGGGAATAGGACTAGATCCATCCCCTACCGGAGAGGAAAAACTCATAATTCATGAACCATTGGATAGAATACTGAGAATAGTCTTGCTTCAGTAGTGGAAAATAATTAGACCTAGGCAAAACACTTCTCAGGTCTTGCCTGATAAATCTTGTAAGCAGTGACAGAAAGGATCAAATGATTTCCATATTACTTAACTGTGTCCCAGAACAAAACCCCAAAATAGTTATAGGAATACAAAAATATCCAGCATCCAACAAGGTAAAACACAGTATCTTGCATCCAATCAAAAATTGCCAGGCATGAAAAGAAACAGGAAAACCTATAATAAGGAGAAAAACTAAGCCAAAACTGACCCAGAACTGACAGAGATGTTAAAATTAACTGACAAGGACATTGGAAAATCATTATACTATATTTCATATGTTCAAAAAGCAAGAGGAAAAACTAAACATTCTAAATAGAGAGATGAAGGTATAAAAAAAGAACCATATCAAACTTCTAGTGACAAAAAAACAGAAAAATAAATCCTAGAAGTAAAACCTAGATGAAAAAAACATTAATGGGGTTATTACAGATTAAACAGTGTGGAAGTTTAATGAATTTAGAATTAAGTTTAATGAATTTAGAATTAAGTTTAATGAACATAGTAATAGATATCCAAAATGAAACAGAGAGAAAAAAAGACTAAAAAATTACAGACAGTAAAGATCAGTAAACTGTGGTACAACTTCAAGTGACTTAATATATGCATAATTGGAGTTTGCAGGAAGGTAGGAACCAGAAAAAGATAAAGAAATGGTAAACAAAAAATTTTCAAATTTATGAAAACTATAAACCTTCACAAAGTTCAAAAACCCCAAGAATAAGAAATGGAAAGAATACTACCCCAAGGTACATCATAACCAAATTGCCCAAGAACTGGTGATAATGAGGAAATTTTATAAGCAGCCAGAGAAAAGTGTTACATTATATACAGAGGAATGCAGATAAGGATGATAGCAGCTTTCTTGTCAAAAACAATGCCAGTGGAAACACAACGAAGCACGATTTTTAAATTTCTGAAAGAGCAAAAGAACTCTGTCCATCTTGAATTCCATACCCAGTGAAAATATCTTTCTAAAAATAAATGTTACATAAAGGCTTTTTCCAATATCCAAAAACTGAAATAATTCATAAGCAGTAATCTTGTACTACAAGAAGTGTTTTAAGAATCCCTTCAGGTCAAAGAAAAATGATACCAACTGGAAATTGAGATCTACACAAAGGCAATAAAGGTATTTTATTATTTAAATATCTTTAAAAGATAATTGTGGGGCTTCCCTGGTGGCGCAGTGGTTGAGAGTCTGCCTGCCGATGCAGGGGACGCGGGTTCGTGCCCCAGTCCGGGAAGATCCCACATGCCGCGGAGCGGCTGGGCCCGTGAGCCATGGCCACTGAGCCTGCGCGTCCAGAGCCTGTGCTCCGCAACGGGAGAGGCCACAACAGTGAGAGGCCTGCGTACCGCAAAAAAAAAAAAAAAAAAAAAAAAAGATAATTGCGTAAGTAAAAATAATAACAGTGGGATGTGGGCTTTATAAGATACGTAGAAGTAAAACGTATAACTGTAATAGCACACAGACTAATAGGGAAGTAATGGAAGTAAACTGTTATGAGGTCCTTATAAAATCATTTGAAATATATTATCACTTGAAGATAAATGTGGTAAGTTAAACATGTATACTATAGATCCTAAAGAATCCCTTAAAATAACAGAACACAGAATAAGAATTGTTAGCAAAAAAGCTAACAAAGGAGATAAACTGGAATTAAAGAAAATACCCAGCTTATCTGAAAGAAGGCAGAAAAAGGGAAACAAAAAGCATATAGGACAAAGAGAAATTAAATAGGAGGTTGATTTAAATCTTGCCATATTAATGATGTACATGATGTATAAATAATCTAAATACCTCAATTAAAAGGCAGAGATTATCATATTGAATAAAAATTTGAGACCCAAGTATGTGATGCATACCAAAAACCTACTTGAAATATAAAGACACAAATAAGTTAAAAGTAAAAAAAAGTATGGAAAAAGATATGCCATACTCACACTATCGTTTCATAATGATAAATGGATCACACATTGCTGGTGGAAATGTTAAATGCAACAGTCCCTTTGGAAAACAGCTTGGAAGTTCTTTATAAAGTTAAACATATACCTGCCATATGACCCAGCCATTTCACTCCTTGGTGTTTATTTATCCAAGAGAAATGAAAGTATATGTCCATATAAAGACTTGTATACAGATGTCCATAACAGCTGTATTTGTAACAGCCCCAAACTGTCATCAACCCAAATGTCCGTCAATAGGTCAATAGAAAAACAAAATATATTATATCCATACAATGAAATACTATTTACCAATAAAAGGAATGAATTCTTGATGCATGCAACAGTATGGATGAATCTCAAAATAAGTGCTCAGCTTAAGACACCAGACAAAAAAAGAATACAAACTACTATGTAATTCTATTTACATAAAATTCTAATAAATGCAAACTAATGTATAGTGACAGAAAGCAGATCACTGGCTGCCAGGTGGGTGAGCAGGATGGGGTGTTGTGGGGAAGGGTGGGAGAGATGACAAAGGGGCAAAAGGGTTCTTTTGAGAGTGCTGTACATGTTCAGTATCTTTAGTGTAGTGATGGATTCATAGGTCATATTTAACATGTGGACATATGTCATATGTCAAAACTTATAAGATTGTACACTTTAAATATGTGCAGTTTATGGTACCTCAATAAAACTCTCTGTACATCAATAAATACCTCAAAAAAGCTGTTCAGAAACAACTGGAATATAATAGTATGCACAGAAGGTTTCACCTCAGGGTGATCAGGATGCAAATATTTTACCACTTTCTCCTATCCACTTTACACATTAAACATTAGCATTTTATTTTATTAGCAGAACAACTAACTTGATAACTGTCTCAGAAACAGATGCTGACTAGGAGCCTTGATTGGACTCCTATTAACTGAACATATTATCTAAAATAATCACTATCAACTTTGCTTTAAGTATCTTCTGGTACAATTATAATTTTTCATCAGTGTAAACAAACTTATAATAACCTCACTCAGAATCTCCTAATCCACCAAAGAAAATATTCAGACTTTCCTTGTGGCACAATTGTAAATGCAGACACAGACTCACAGAGCTTGAAAGAGCCTCAGTACTATCTGCTTTACTTTCACAGAGAAAGCGATTGAGGGTCAGAGGAAATGAGTGACCATTTTGAAGTCATACAACTAATTGAGATTAGAACTGGTGTGTCCTGATTCCCTGAGTAGGAGTTCAGTATTTCAAACTTCAGAGGACTTTAATATAGAAGCCATGCAATAAATATTTGTTAAATTCAGAATGAATATCCCAGATTGAACTGGTAACCTTACACTCTCCTATTTTAAAGTACACTGAGTTATTAGAAAAGGAAACCCAAACTGGTACCAAAATCTAAACCTCCCATCTTTCTACATTAACAAGTTTCCCTTTTTGGAAAGGGACACAGTAGGAAGAGAATACATCGCCCTTATCTCTTTTCATCCTGTTGTTTCTGCTCTGTTATATTTAGGGCACGGCCCTTTTATTTGGGTTTGTGGAAAACATGGCCCAGTACAAACTCTCCCATTGTTTTCACCCCCTTTCCGATGTTTTCTTAACTTTGCCTTGCACTTGATTTCTGTCTGTATTTAGGTTTTTATTAAATTTCTGGTAATAACCTTTCCAGGGGTTCTGGAAACTTTCATTCAGTCTTCTCAAATTCTAAGCTATTCAAGGAATAACCTATGCATAAGCACAGAAGAAAGAGAAAGAAAGAATAAAATAGGACTAGCACACAGCCATTGATCCATCAGAATGGGTGGGGAGAAAATCTATGCTTGTATGTTAAAACAAGTATCAGTAGTTAAGAGGCCACAGTAAACAGATGCAGCACAGTCATGGTTCTTACCCTGAATGCACACACAGAAAATTCCTCAGCTCTTATTCTTCCCACTCTGCTGTTGTTTTGTATGACTACCCCATAAACTTAGTCTAAGGAGAAAATGCTAATTCTTTGTGACCCCATTTGAGTCTAAAATGTGATCTTCTGATATTTTCTGTATGTAGTTCCCAAAAATTGTGACTGCATACATGGAGAATGAGAAATAGAAGTGATAAAACAAGGCTAATCTTGAAGGAAGTTTGATTGAAGGGTAATACCATGTATTCTGCAAAATATTTGGAGCACAGTTTACAATTATCATATAGTGGTTCTCAAACTCTGGGGTACATAATAGTCACCGGGTATTCCCTGGCCTTTCTCCCAGAAATTCTGATTTAGTAGGTTGGGAATGGAGCCCTACAATTTCCACTTTTACTTATTTATTTATTTATTGCGGTATGCGGGCCTCTCACTGTTGTGGCCTCTCCTGTTGCGGAGCACAGGCTCCGGACGCGCAGGCTCAGTGGCCATGGCTCACGGGCCCAGCCGCTCCACGGCATGTGGGATCTTCCCAGACCGGGGCACGAACCCGCGTCCCCTGCATCGGCAGGCGGACTCTCAACCACTTTGCCACCAGGGAAGCCGTACAATTTCCACTTTTCAACAGGTTTTACAAGTGATTTTGTTGCAAGTGGACTTATGTTGGTAAAAATTGTTCAACGTCTTTCTTTTTTGGTTTCTAGCCAAACTTTGTTTAAAATTCGAGCTCCGAAACTTACTAGCTAGAAGTCCTTAGAAAAGTCACATGACCTTTCCGGTTCTTGACTTTAAGAATAATTCAGGGTTTTTGCGGGGATTAATGAAATAATATATGTAAAGTGCCTGGTACATTGTAGACATTTAACTAATGTTCATTTCTTTCCCCAAACACATATCATGTTCCTTCTTAATCTGAGCCTAAACTAGAATGTATTTCTCCTTTAATTCTTAACCTGAGTGTAAACAACTCCACTGTTTCAGATCATTAAAAAATCACATACCTCAACTCAAATGACCAGTTTCCAGTCCCAGAAGTATTTTTGCTGTGTTTGAGTGACTAAGGCATGACAGAACATTAATGCATGCATATAATTAGCCATGCTACAAAAGCCAGCTGATATAAGATTTTTTTTTTTTTTTTTTTTTTGCCATACGCGGGCCTCTCACCGCTGTGGCCTCTCCCATTGCGGAGCACAGGCTCCGGACGCACAGGCTCAGCGGGCCTAGCCGCTCCGCGGCATGTGGGATCTTCCCGGACCGGGGCACGAACCCGTGTCCCCTGCATCGGCAGGCGGACTCTCAACCACTGTGCCACCAGGGAAGCCCCCTGATATAAGATTTTGAAACTTATTCAAGTGAAAAAAATGTCATTACTAACCCAAACTTATCACCATGCCTTGGGTGCTATTTTGCAAACTGAGAAAAATTGCTTTAAGGATGAATAAGAAGGTATAGAGCATGTCTGCTCACACACAGGTGTTCAAGATAAATCCTTGTCCATTTTTTTTTCAAAATGTGTTCTAGTTCCTCAACCTCTTGTATCCATATTCATCCAAAGACCTTATATCTATCAAGGTGCTTTGACACATCCAATAGTTAAACACAAGCCCATTGCACACCCAGGTGGCCTGGAAGAACATTTTTCATAATGAGAATTATGTTTGGGCCAATAGCTAATAATGGCAAGGAAAAGCTCAGCAGCCCAGAGGAACACACAGAACTCAGCCCTCTGAGGTTGATGAAATCCTCTCTCCTTATTCATCAGGGCTGGATCAATGCCAACAGAGGTTATTAACAAAATTTGACCAGGGCTCTTCCAGACAGAACCCCAGTACTAAGGCTCTTCCTCCATCCTACCAATCCCACCAAAGTTTTGCTAGGCCATATGCTTAAAAAGCCAATCCCACCAAAATTTTGCTAGGCCATATGCTTAAAAAGCCAATCCCCTCCTTCAGCACTGCTCCACGAACATTGAGGGAAACATGCCAAGCTTGTACTTATGCTAAAAGGGCTAGAAATACAAACTTGTATTTTAAATGTTTAATTTTTAAATCAAAATCATAGAGGTACAAAGTTTTAAAAGTCAAATAGTGTTAGCGGCTTACACTAAAACAAAACAAACAAACAAACAGCTGCTCCTCCAACCCTAGCAACATGAACCGCATTTTCCAAAGGCAACTACTTTCAAGTATCTTATCTGTTTCTTATGGTATTTATGTCCATGTTTTTAAGAATTAACTTTATGTTAATGTAATTATATAAATATAATTCACTGCTGTGCCAAGTCATGATACTATTTTCTTTCTCTGAACATAATTTTTGCTTTTCCTAGAGTTATTTATTGCCTCTTCTCAAAGAATTCACTTGGTTTTCTTTGTGTTTACATTTAAAGTCTTTTTACATCCTCTAGCAGCCAGCATTTCAATAGAATTGCTCACAAATGCAACCTGTCACAAATAAACCTACTTTATTTCCATTTTTTTCTAGACTTTCCTTCTAGAGTCAATTTGGGCCTCCTGTTTCAATTTGAATTGGTTTCCTGAAAGGGCAACTTCACAGCTCTTATCCTTTGTCATTCCCCTGGGTTGAATCCTATAACCAGGGTACGTGTCTTCATTTTTGTTTCACTTTTTTTTTTTGGTGGAGGAGACTAACTCATTTTTTTAATTAAAAAATTTTTATTTTTTATACAATTTTGAGATTTACTATGCATTTACAGTTATTTCAAAATATTGGTATATTTCCCATTTTATACAATACATCCTTGAGTCTATCTTATAGTTTATTCCTCCCACTCTCCCACCCCTGTATTGCCCTACTCCACCTTCCCCACTGGTAACCACTAGTTTGTTCTCTATATCTGTGAGTCTGCTGCTTTTTTGTTATATTCACTAGCTTGTTGTATTTTTTAGATTCCACATATAAGTGATATCATACAGTATTTTTCTTTCTCTTATTTCACTTAGCATAATGCCCTCCAAGTTCATCCATGTTGCTGCAAATGGCAGAATTTCATTCTTTTTAGTGGCTGAGTAGTATTCCATTGTGTGTGTGTGTGTATATATATATATATATATATATATATATATATATACACACACACACACACACACCACATCTTCTTTATCCATTCATCTGTTGATGGATACTTAGGTTGTTTGCATATCTTGACAATTGTAAATAATGCTGCTACTATGAACATTGGGGCTCATGTATCTTTACAAGTTACTGTTTTGGGTTTTTTTTTGGATATATACTCAGGAGAAGGATTGCTGGGTCATATGGTAGTTCTATTTTTAGCTTTTTGAGAAACCTCCATACTGTTTTCCATAGTGGCTACCCAATTTTTGTTGTTGTTGTTGTTGTTTTACTTTTTTCTTTTGGTGGAAGCTAACTCTTTTTTTTTTTTTTTTTGGCGGTACGCGGGCCTCTCACCATTGTGGCCTCGCCCGTTGTGGAGCACAGGCTCCGGACGCGCAAGCTCAGCGGCCATGGCTCACAGGCCCAGCCGCTCCGAGGCATGCGGGATCCTCCCAGACCGGGGCACGAACCCGCGTCGCCTGCATCGGCAGGCAGACTCCCACCCACTGCGCCACCAGGGAAGCCCGAGGCTAACTCATTTTTAATAGCCTGATTTAAAGATCAACTCCAAAGGACCCCTGAAAAAAAAATTACTCCATTTATAATTTAGAGCTACCCCCAAATAGAAAATTAAACCAATTTACACATTACTGTTAATAGTGGCAACTGATATGTTCTCAAAAAAGGCAAGATCAAAACTACCTGATAGAGCAACCTAAAATTGTGACAAGCTTTCCAGAATAGAAAGCCAAGGGCTGGGATGTTATCCATGGATAAGGCTTAAAGGAGGCAGGGATGTACAGTGGAGAAAGGACAGCCTCTTCAATAAGTGGTGCTGGGAAAACTGGACAGCTACATGTAAAAGTATGAGATTAGATCACTCCCTAACACCATACACAAAAATAAGCTCAAAATGGATTAAAGACCTAAATGTAAGGCCAGAAACTATCAAACTCTTAGAGGAAAACATAGGCAGAACACTCTATGACATAAATCACAGCAAGATCCTTTTTGACCCACCTCCTAGAGCAATGGAAATAAAAAGAAAAATAAACAAATGGGACCTAATGAAACTTCAAAGCTTTTGCACAGCAAAGGAAACCATAAACAAGACCAAAAGACAACCCTCAGAATGGGAGAACATATTTGCAAATGAAGCAACTGACAAAGGATTAATCTCCAAAATTTACAAGCAGCTCATGCAGCTCAATAACAAAAAAACAAACAACCCAATCCAAAAATGGGCAGAAGACCTAAATAGACATTTCTCCAAAGAAGATATACAGATTGCCAACAAACACATGAAAGAATGCTCAACATCATTAATCATTAGAGAAATGCAAATCAAAACTACAATGAGATACCATCTCACACCAGTCAGAATGGCCATCATCAAAAAATCTAGAAACAATAAATGCTGGAGAGGGTGTGGAGAAAAGGGAACACTTTTGCACTGCTGGTGGGAATGTGAATTGGTACAGCCACTATGGAGAACAGTATGGAGGTTCCTTAAAAAACTACAAATAGAACTACCATATGACCCAGCAATCCCACTACTGGGCATATACCCTGAGAAAACCATAATTCAAAAAGTCATGTACCAAAATGTTCATTGCAACTCTATTTACAGTAGCCCAGAGATGGAAACAACCTAAGTGTCCATCATCGGATGAATGGATAAAGGAGATGTGGCACATATATACCATGGAATATTACTCAGCCATAAAAAGAAACAGAATTGAGCTATTTGTAATGAGGTGGATAGACCTAGAGTCTGTCATACAGAGTGAAGTAAGTCAGAAAGAGAAAGACAAATACCGTATGCTAACACATATATATGGAATTTAAGAAAAAGAAAATGTCATGAAGAACCTAGGGTAAGACAGGAATAAAGACACAGACCTACTAGAGAATGGACTTAAGGATATGGGGAGTGGGAAGGGTAAGCTGTGACAAAGCGAGAGAGAGGCATGGACATATATACACTACCAAGCGTAAGGTAGATAGCTAGTGGGAAGCAGCCGCATAGCACAGGGAGATCAGCTCGGTGTTTTGTGACCGCCTGGAGAGGTGGGATAGGGAGGGTGGGAGGGAGGGAGACGCAGGAGGGAAGAGATTTGGGAACATACATATATGTATAATTGATTCACTTTGTTATAAAGCAGAAACTAACACACCGTTGTAAAGCAACTATACTCCAATAAAGATGTAAAAAAAAAAATTTTATTTTCCCTTCAAGTTCTACAGTTTCTCTGATAGCAGGTTGTCATCTGATTCTGGCAATGCACTATAATTGAATGCCAAGCAACAAGGAAAAATCAATTCAGTGACCATGAAAAAAAGAGAAATGAGCTATAGACTCACTAGGGAAGTTTATAAACCTTCTCTGTAGGGTTGAGTTACTGGTTTTTATTCTGAAACAGCAGCACTGAAGCACAAAACATGCCAGTAATTGGGGTCAGTGTTCAGTCAGATCCCCCCAAAAAAGGATCTTAAGCCAACCCTGTTAGAATAAAACTTCAAATAAGCATGTGATACCTCTAACATTTCCATTAGGAAAAGTTAATGAGTTTCTTTTGACAAAAGTGTTACAAAGGTGTGATTCTCAGAAGTGAAAGTCTAGATATCTTAAACTCCATGTGTAAAAAAGGATACTCTTGAAAGGAGACAAAATGTACATTAATATCAATGCTTTTTCTTTTCTGTATAAAACCCTTAGGTCCAATAGCAAAGAAACTGTGTCTAAATGAGTAGAAATGAAATTACTGGTTCTTACCGAGAGAACAGTTAAGGACTAATTTCAATTCCACATACAGAGAAGGAGGCTGTAGGCTGCTAGATGGAGGATCAGGCCATTAGAGCTTTGCCCAGCTGCTTACGGGAAAGTTTGTCCTTCCTGTGTGACCTAGGAAGAGACCAAAAAGGCAAAAGGAACACTGACTTTTCTGAGAAGCATTGGCAAGTTGCCTGAATATAAGATCCTCAGAGGTTACGTGCTCGTTCCCTTGAGTCTAATATGCACCTGCCTATATACCACACTTCCTTAAAGCTATCACTTACTTCTACGTGTCAGTTTTTTAAACAGAGAATAACAGTAGCATTGCATTCAGGAGCTGTTCTGAGAATTGAAATTTTACAGAAATAAATTATATTTACAAAGGTTTTGTGATGTCTTAAAAATTTAGGCCACAAACATATGAGTTTCAAGAAGCACCCCATACTCCTGAAAATATGTCCCAAAGTTGATGTGAAAAAGTCAAGGATGGCATTTCTTGACTTCATATCCCTCTTAATCTTCAGTGACCTCCCTCCTCTGCCATGAGACCTTTGGCTATTCCAACTTCCATTGACTTCTCACCTCTAAATTTCTGCAGCATTTAGTTTCTACCCACACATACACCCACCACTTGTAGCCTTTGGCGTTTTATTTTTTTCCCAGTGGAAGTTTTCTCCTACAAGTAGCTGAAAGCTCCTTGAGTACAGAGACAAGTTTTGGTTGTTTTTTGTATCCTCTGTGGTACCTAGAACAATGCTCTGCAATGAAGGTTTGTTCACTGCCTGTTGATTCTTAGTCAAAGGAGCATCTCCTTGCAGTTAGTGATTGCCAAAAATCTACCCACACATTACTTTCACCTGAGGACATTACGTAAAATACCAATGTCCAACCCCATGTCTAAAGATTCTAATATTTTTTGTTTTTTTTTAATTTTTGAATTTTATTTTATTTTTTTATACAGCAGGTCCTTATTAGTCATCAATTTTATACACATCAGTGTATAAATGTCAATCCCAATCACCCAATTCATCACACCACCATCTCCAGACCCCTCTGGCTTTCCCACCTTGGTGTCCATACGTTTGTTCTGTACATCTGTGTCTCAACTTCTGCCCTGCAAACCAGTTCACCTGTACCATTTTTCTAGGTTCCACATAAATGCATTAATATACGATATTTGTTTTTCTTTTTCTGACTTACTTCACTCTGTATGACAGTCGCTACAGCCATCCACGTCTCAACAAACAACCCAATTTTCTTCCTTTTATGGCTAAGTAATGTTCCATTGTATATATATACCACACCTTCTTTGTCCATTCGTCTGTGGATGGGAATTTAGGTTGTTTCCATGACCTGACGATTGTAAATAGTGCTGCAATGAACATTCGGGTGCATGCGTCTTGTTGTTGAATTATGGTTTTGTCTGGGTATATGCCCAGGAGTAGGATTGCTGGATCATATGGTAATTGTATTTTTAGTTTTTTAAGGAAACTCCATACTGTTCTCCATAGTGGCTGTACCAATTTACATTTCCACCAATAGTGCAAGAGGGTTCCCTTTTCTCCACACCCTCTCCAGCATTTGTTGTTTGTAGATTTTCTGATGATGCCCATTCTAACTGGTGTGAGGTGATACCTCACTGTAGTTTTGATTTGCATTTCTCTAATAATTAGTGATGTTGAGCAGCTTTTCATGTGCTTCTTGGCCATCTGTATGTCTTCTTTGGAGAAATGTCTATTCCGGTCTTCTGCCCATTTTTCGATTGGGTTGTTTGTTTCTTTAATATTGAGTTGCATGAGCTGCTTATATATTTTGGAGATTAATCCTTTGTCCGTTGATTCATTTGCAAATATTCTCCCATTCTGAGGGTTGTCTTTTTGTCTTGTTTATGGTTTCCTTTGCTGTGCAACAGCTTTGAAGTTTCGTTAGGTCCCATTTGTTTATTTTTGTTTTTATTTCCATTACTCTAGGAGGTGGATCAAAAAAGATCTTGCTGTGATTTATGTCAAAGAGTGTTCTTCCTATGTTTATCTCTAAGAGTTTTATAGTGTCCGGTCTTAGATTTAGGTCTCGAATCCATTTTGAGTTTATTTTTGTGTATGCTGTTAGGGAGTGTTCTAATTTCATTCTTTTACATGTAGCTGTCCAGTTTTCCCAGCACCACTTCTGGAAGGGACTGTCTTTTCTCCATTGTATATCCTTGCCTCCTTTGTCATAGATTAGTTGACCATGGGTGTGTGGGTTTACTTCTGGGCATTCTATCTTGTTCCATTGATCTATGTTTCTGTTTTTGTGCCAGTACCATATTGTCTTGATTACTTTAGCTTTGCAGTATAGTCTGAAGTCAAGGAGTCTGATTCCTCCAGCTCCGTTTTTTTCCCTCAAGACTGCTTTGGCTTTTTGGGGTCTTTTCTGTCTCCATAAAAATTTTAAGATTTTTTGTTCTAGTTCTGTAAAAAATGCCATTGGTAATTTGATAGGGTGTGCATTGAATCTGTAGCTTGTTTTGGGTAGTATAGTCATTTTCACAATATTGATTCTTCCAATCCAAGAAATTGGTATATCTCTCCATCTGTTGGTATCATCTTTAATTTCCTTCATGAGTGTCTTATAGTTTTCTGCATACAGGTCTTTTGTCTCCCTAGGTAGGTTTATTCCTAGGTATTTTATTCTTTTTGTTGTAATGGTAAATGGGAGTGTTTCCTCAATTTCTCTTTCAAATTTTTCATCATTAGTGTTTGGGAATGCAAGAGATTTCTGTGCATTAATTTTGTATCCTGCAACTTTACCAAATTCATTGATTATTTCTAGTAGTTTTCTGGTGGCATTTTTAGGATTCTCTATGTATAGTATCATGTCATCTTCAAACAGTGACAGTTTTACTTCTTCTTTTCCAATTTGTATTCTTTTATTTCTTTTTCTTCTCTGATTGCTGTGGCTAGGACTTCCAAACTATGTTGAATAATAGTGGTGAGAGTGGACATCCTTGTCTTGTTCCTGATCTTAGAGGAAGTGCTTTCAGTTTTTCACCATTGAGAATGATGTTTGCTGTGGGTTTGTCGTATATGGCCTTTATTATGTTGAGGTAGGTTCCCTCTATGCCCACTTTCTGGAGAGTTTTTTATCATAAATGGGTGTTGAATTTTCACAAAAGCTTTTTCTGCATCTATTGAGATGATCATATGGTTTTTATTCTTCAATTTGTTAATATGGTGTATCACATTGATTGATTTGCATATATTGAAGAATCCTTGCATCCCTAGGATAAATCTCATTTGATCATGGTGTATGATCCTTTTAATGTGTTGTTGGATTCTGTCTGCTAGTATTTTGTTGAGGATTTTTGCATCTGTATTCATCAGTGATATTGGTCTGTAATTTTCTTTTTTTGTAGTGTCTGTCTGGTTTTGGTATCAGGGTGATGGTGGCCTCATAGAATGAGTTTGGGAGTGTTCCTTCCTCTGCAATTTTTTGGAAGAGTTTGAGAAGGATGGGTGTTAGCTCTTCTCTAAATGTTTGACAGAATTCACCTGTGAAGCCATCTGGTCCTGGACTTTTGTTTGTTGGAAGATTTTTAATCACAGTTTCAATTTCATTACTTGTGAGTGGTCTGTTCATGTTTTCTGTTTCTTCCTGGTTCAGTCTTTGAAGGTTGTGCTTTTCTAAGAATGTGTCCATTTCTTCTAGGTTGTCCATTTTATTGGCATAGAGTTGCTTGTAGTAATCTCTTAGGATGCTTTGTATTTCTGCAGTGTCTGTTGTAACTTTTCCTTTTTCATTTCTAGTTTTATTGATTTGAGTCCTCTCCCTCTTTTTCTTGATGAGTGTGGCTAATGGTTTATCAAATTGTTTATCTTCTCAAAGAACCAGCTTTTAGTTTTATTGATCTTTGCTATTGTTTTCTTTGTTTCTATTTCATTCATTTCTACTCTGATCTTTATGATTTCTTTCCTTCTGCTAACTTTGGGTTTTGTTTGTTCTTCTTTCTCTAGTTCCTTTAGGTGTAAGGGTAGACTGTTTATTTGAGACTTTTCTTGTTTCTTGAGGTAGGCTTGTATAGCTATAAACTTCCCTCTTAGAACTGCTTTCACTGCATCTCATAGGTTTTGGATAGTCCTGTTTTCATTGTCATTTGTCTCTAGGTATTTGTTGATTTCCTCTTTGATTTCTTCAGTGATCTCTTGGTTATTTAGTAATATATTGTTTAACCTCCATGTGTTCATGTTATTTTATGTTTTTTTCCCTGTAATTCATTTCTAATCTTGTAGTGTTGTGGTCAGAAAAGATGCTTGATATGATTTCAATTTTCTTAAATTTACTGAGGCTTGATTTGTGACCCAAGATGTGATCTATCCTGGAGAATTTCTGTGCGCACTTGAGAAGAAAGTGTAATCTGCTCTTTTTGGTCGGAATGTACTATAAATATCAATTAAATCTATCTGGTCTATTGTGTCATTTAAAGCTTCTGTTTCCTTATTTATTTTCATTTTGGATGATCTGCCCACTGGTGTAAGTGAGGTGTTAAAGTTCCCCACTATTATTGTGTTACTTTCGATTTCCTCTTTTAGAGCTGTTAGCAGTTGCCTTATGTATTGAGGTGCTCCTATGTTGGGTGCATATTTATTTATAATTGTTATATCTTCTTCTTGGATTGATCCCTTGATCATTATGTAGTGTCCTTCCTTGTCTCTTGTAACACTCTTTATTTTAAAGTGTGTTTTATCTGATATGAGTATTGCTACTCCAGCTTTCTTTTGATTTCTATTTGCCTGGAATACCTTTTTCCATCCCCTCACTTTCAGTCTGTATGTGTCCCTAGGTCTGAAGTGGGTCTCTTGTAGACAGCATGTTTATGGGTCTTGTTTTTGTATCCATTCAGTGAGCCTGTGTCTTTTGTTTGGAGCATTTAATCCATTCACGTTTAAGGTAATTATCGATATGTGTGTTCCTATGACCATTTTCTTAATTGTTTTGGGTTTGTTTTTGTACGTCCTTTTCTTCTCTTGTGTTTCCCACTTAGAGAAGTTCCTTTAGCCTTTGTTGTAGAGCTTGTTTGGAGGTGCTGAATTCTCTTAGCTTTTGCTTGTCTGTAAAGCTTTTGATTTCTCCGTGGAATCTGAATGAGATCCTTGCCAGGTAGAGTAATCTTGGTTGTAGGTTCTTCCCTTTCATCACTTTAAATATATCATGCCACTCCCTTCTGGCTTGTAGAGTTTCTGCTGAGAAATCGGCTGTTAACCTTATGGGAGTTCCCTTATATGTTATTTTTCATTTTTCTGTTGCTGCTTTCAATAATTTTTCTTTGTCTTTAATTTTTCCCAATTTGATTACTATGTGTCTCGGCATGTTTCTCCTTGGATTTATCCTGTATGGGACTTGCTGTGCTTCCTGGACTTGGGTGGCTATTTCCTTTCCCATGTTAGGGAAGTTTTCGACTATAATCTCTTCCAATATTTCTTCTGGTCCTTTCTCTCTCTCTTCTCCTTCTGGGACCCCTATAATGCGAATGTTGTTGCATTTAATGTTGTCCCAGAGGTCTCTTAGGCTGTCTTCATTTCTTTTCATTCTTTTTTCTTTATTCTGTTCTGCAGCAGTGAATTCCACCATTTTGTCTTGCAGGTCACTCATCCATTCTTCTGCCTCAGTTATTCTGGTATTGATTCCTTCTAGTGTAGTTTTCATTTCAGTTACCGTATTGTTCATCTCTGTTTGTTTGTTCTTTAATTCTTCTAGGTCTTTGTTAAACATTTCTTGCATCTTCTGGATCTTTGCCTCCATTCTTTTTCTGTGGTCCTGGATCATCTTTACTATCATTATTCTGAATTTCTTTTCTGGAAGGTTGCCTATCTCCACTTCATTTAGTTGTGTTTCTGAGGTTTTATCTTGTTCCTTCATTTGGTACATAGCCCTCTGCCTTCTCATCTTTTCTATCTTTCTGTGAATGTGGTTTTTGTTCCACAGGCTGCAGGATTGTAGTTCTTCTTGCTTCTGCTGTCTGCCCTGTGGTCTTTAATTTTTTTTTTTAATGAAGTTCTATTTTTTAAAATTAATTAATTTATTTTATTTTTGGCTGCATTGGGTCTTCATTGTTGCACACAGGCTTTCTCTAGTTGTGACGTGTGGGGGCTACTCTTCATTGCAGTGCGTGGGCTTCATTGTGGTAGCTTCTCTTGTTGCAGAGCACAGGTTCTAGGCACGCGGGCTTCAGTAGTTGTGGCACACAGGCTCAGTAGTTGTGGCTCATGGGCTCTAGAGTGCAGGCTCAGTAGCTGTGGCTCACAGGCTTTGTTCCTCTGTGGCATGTGGGATCTTCCCGGACCAGGGCTTGAACCCATGGCCCCTGCATTGATAGGTGGATTCTTGACCACTGCGCCACCAGGGAAATCCCTAAAGATTCTAATTTAATTGGTCTTAGATAAAATCTGAGCATCTGTATTTTCTAAATGTTCCTCAGGTGATCCTAGTCTGCCACTGCTGCATGCCCTTTTTTAAAAGAACAACTTCTGTAAAATTGGGTAGAGAAAGAAACATGGTGAATGGTGAGAGGAAAGCAGTCTGAGTTTTTTCATATTGACCTGGAAGAAAAGGCTTCTCTTATTTACTTGCTGATTATATGGCTGTCTTAAAAGTTCTCTGACACCTCATTGACCTCTCAAGACACTCAGATATCTCAGCCTGTCTCAGAGGTCTCAGGTAGTAAATTTAACAAAGTTAAATAGGTTTCTTTGTTGTAGGCCTTCTCAGAATCTCCACTAATCCAATGCTTAGTGAGTCTCCAAGAGGTATGTTGTGTTCAGTAATCTGAAGTTACTTCTGCACAGAGCTTATAGAGACTCTCACGTTTCTCATTTAGGAAATACTGCTTGTATGTAAGTAAGTGTAGCAGGGACTAGATGGGTGGGGAATGTTGAAGTGGGGGGTGAGTAGAATAATTTTGTTCTAGAAGTTACGAAGATTGATAATAAATCTTCTAAAATCCAGAGATCATTTTAATCTCTGCAGGATTTTGAAAGGGACCTCAAATTGGAATTAATGGCTATTTACATAAATGGCATGTAATACCACAGAGTAATATGTTCTGTTTTGGCAACTGGCTCTTCACCACTTAAAGAATTATTTAATTATTTATTCCAGTTTCCCAAAAAAAAGAGGCTTGTTTCAATATTTCTAAATGTAAAAGGCAAAGTATAATTGTAGGAGGAATTAATTATATTCATGATTGGAGCTAGAATTAAGGATAAGTATTACTAATCTTTTGAGGACAGCCTGTGTTCTTAGTGCACTGAAAAATAACTCATAGTTAATGTGCACTAGATGAAAATTTAGAGGAAGAACTTCAGGAAAACTTAGAGAGAGGAAATGCATGAAATTGACTTTTTATGGGTGTCTTCCTGTACAAATGTGACTGCAAAGATTACTCACTGATTAACCTTTGCATATTAACTATGCTCTAACTGGAATTTGAAAGTCATTAACCTGTTTCATTTATATGATTTTGGAAAACATTTTGACCTATTTATGTAGTTGAGTCATAAGCCTTAAAGTAGGAACTTTAGAGGTTTAAAAAAAGAGAAGTCACATTCAGTGTACTTCCTGGATATTGATAGAATGGGTCTTCTACTTTATTGCTGTTACACAGTAGGCAGTTCATACCCTGGCTCTGCTAATTCCTTAAAAACCATTTTTTCAATTGTTGTTGAGTGTGTCGACGTAAAAGTAATTAATGGTCAATCTAAGAAAGAAATAGATCAGTCTATTCTAGTCAACCTGAGGATTATAACCTGGGAGACAGTCCTTCAGAAAGCTCTGAAGACTGTTCTGAAGAGGTAAGGGGAGAGGGAGGCATATATGTAATTTTGGTAAAAAGGTACATGCAGTCAAACACACGTCTTGATAGAAGGTTACTACTGTTCGTGAGGAACAGATATCTTAGTTAATGGTTTTAGTACTTTCCTAAGTATGGGAAGATGCAAGAAACTGGGTTCATAAAATTTTCTCCTGAATATATTTAACTATTTGAGGGCTAGTTGTGCCAGTTTTCCTAGAGCACAAAGTAACTCATCCTGATCTTCACCCTGAATTCCCGTCAGGGTGTATCGTAGGTCGGCAACTACAGTGGCTAATGACTTGATTCTTATAGAACTGAATGGTGGGCAGTATTCTTTATTTTACAATCCCCTCCCTTTTTGCCTTCATCTTGTCCAAGGTTTGGGAGACATTTTGTGACCGACGTGTTCCATGGTGCTAGGAATGCTCATTCCCAGGTCAAGCAAGTGTTTCATTGATAGTCCACTTAGTGTCCTATTACTGGACTAGGCCCTCTTAACAGTAGCCCAAAGCCTCTGGACCCCCTGTTTTACTCGTCTATTATGTTCCAGGATATGGTTCCCTCTTGTTGCTTCTTCCCATATCTAGAGTTACACTATTACAGTTATTGATCTTATAAAATTATATATTTGGTCAATCATTTCAAGTCACCTGGTCATCATTATTTTTATGAGAGACTCAGTCACATATCTGGTAATGCAAGGAACAATAATCTTATAAAATAGGCAGAATGCAAGTAACATAGCTAGTGACATTAATAAGGTCATAAGTAAGTATTTAAGCTGAGAACTTCCATTAGGTGGGGTCCAGAATTTCCCCAGGTTGTCTGACCCAGTCTGTTCTACACCAGTCGCTATCTTTAAGGGAAATGATATGGTGGCATAGTACATAAGTTTTTTTTTAACATCTTTATTGGAGTATAATTGCTTTACAATGGTGTGTTAGTTTCTGCTTTATAACAAAGTGAATCAGCTATACATATACATATATCTCCATATCTCTTCCCTCTTGCGTCTCCCTCCCTCCCATCCTCCCTATCCCACCCCTCTAGGTGGTCACAAAGCACTGAGCTGATCTCCCTGTGCTATGTGGCTGCTTCCCACTAGCTATCTGTTTTACATTTGGTAGTGTATATATGTCCATGCCACTTTCTCACTTCGTCCCAGCTTACCCTGGGAACCCTCCCCGTGTCCTCAGGTCCATTCTCTACATCTGCGTCTTTATACCTGTACGTAAGTTTCACCAGAGATATCTGCACATACAAGGCAAGTGGTGGGCCATCGGGACCCCTTACAAGATTGATAAAGGAGTGTTGTCTTCTCGGGAGTTACATCGTTGGCATCCAAAGAAGAAAAATGGATCTTTATGGTTGAGCAGGTATTTCTGCCATTGGGGAGGTCTGGTTAATGCATAATGCAGATGCACAATGCACACTACAGGGGAGGGAGGAGGCCCAAACAGGCAAAGAAAAAAAATCTGTGTTTAAATTTATCTTGCCTTACACGTGATAAGGTGCTTAACATCATTAATTATCAGAGAAACGCAGATAAAAACTACGATGGAGTACTACCTCACACTGGTCGGAATGACCATCATTAAAAAGTCTACAAATAACAAATGCTGCAGAGGGTGTGGAGAAAAAGGAGCCCTCCTACTCTATTGGTTAGAATGTTGGTGCAGCCACTATGGAAAACAGTATGGAGGTTCCCCAAAAAACTAAGAATAGAGGTGCCATATGATCCAGAAATCCCACTCCTGGACATATATCCAGACAAAACTATAATTTAAAAAGATGCATGCACCCCTGTGTTCATAGCAGCACTATTCACAATAGCCAAGACGTAGAAACAACCTAAATGTCCATCAACAGATGAATGGATAAAGAAGATGTGGTATATATAAATATATATATATATATATATATGTATATATATATATATACAATGGAATACTACTCAGCTGTAAAAAAGAATGAAATAATGACATTTGCAGGAACATGGATGGACCTAGAGATTATCATACTAAGTGAAGTATGTCAGAGAAAGATAAATACCATACATCACTTATACATGGAAACTAAAATATTATACAAATCAACTTATCTGTGAAAGAGAAACAGACTCACAGACATAGAGAACAGACTTGTGGTTGCCAAGGGGTGTGGGGGAGGGATGGGTTGGGAGTTTGGGATTAGCAGATGCAAACTATCAATATTATATATAGAATGGATAAACAACAAGGTCTTACTCTATAGCACAGTATTCAATATCCTGTGATAAACCATATATGGAAAAGAATATGAAAAAGAATGTGTGTGTTTGTATGTGTGTGTGTGTGTGTGTGTGTATATATATATATATATATATATATATATATATATATAACTGAATCACTTTGCTATACAGCAGAAATTAACATTGTAAATCAACTATATTTCTTTTTTTAAAAAAATTCTTTTGCCTTAAAATGCAAATTTTATTTCACCACGTATATCTTAAGTTTCAGAATAGAAGTAACATGTCACATAATCCCACAACAGTTTAATGAGGCAGGTATTATTAATAGGGAGGGTAACTTTTTGCCTAATGTTACACAGCTAGTAATAGCTAAACTAGGACTAGGATCTATGACTGACTGACTCTAGAGCCTAAACGCATGTTAAGGGATAATTTTTTAACAAGTATACAATGAACACATGTCAAAGATTTTTATCTAACTCATTAAATAAATAAGAGAACTGGTAACATGTTTTAACCAGTTCAAAAAAGTGTCTGGGGCTTCCCTGGTGGCGCAGTGGTTGAGAGTCCGCCTGTCGATGCAGGGGACACGGGTTCATGCCCCAGTCTGGGAGGATCCCACATGCCGCGGAGCGGCTGGGCCCGTGAGCCATGGCTGCTGAGCTTGCGCGTCTGGAGCCTGTGCTCCACAACGGGAGAGGCCACAACAATGAGAGGCCCGCGTACCGCAAAAAAAAAAAAAGTGTCTGAAGAATAGACATTATTATAAGATCAGGAATGTTGAAATGAATTTGCAAATTTCCACTATGGAAACAGCCACAACTGGCCTCCGTAGTGGAGTAGGGAAGTCTTTGAACTTACACTGGACAGAATTTATTTATGTATCTTTAGAGAATTCTTTTGTACTGCTTTCAGTTATCTACAACTTATTGTATCTACAGTTGCATCAACTTATTGTAGATTAGCTGTTATTTTATAACAGTGTTATAGTTCAAAGGCAATAAAAGACTCACAGTCCCCATAGAATAGGATAAGCTGGGATATGTGCTTTAAGCAATGCATATATACTGGCAAGGGGCCCTGTTCGTGAAGAGAGTAAACTTTGTTACAGCGAGGTTTATGCTTCTTAAAAATAGAGATGTTATCTTTCTAATATCTATTTTATAGTTCTCATAGCAGGGCTTAATAAACACATGTTGATGTTCACTTATTGCTGGCCTTTAGAGTTTTGCTTTTGTTTTGTTTTCAGGAATGACTGGTGTTTATATTTTATTTTATTATTTTTAAAATAAATTTATTTATTTATTTATTTTTGGCTGCGTTGGGTCTTCATTGCTGCATGCAGGCTTTCTCTAGTTGCGGCGAGCAGGGGCTACTCTATGTTGTGGTGCATGGGCTTCTCATTGTGGTGGCTTCTCTTGTTGCAGAGCAGGGGTTCTAGGCACGCAGGCTTCAGTATATATTTTAAAAGATATGTTTACATCACACAGTTGTTGACTTCCAAACCAGGGTCTAAAACTTAGTAGCATTTTCAGAGTCCTACTTAGTGTTAAGGCATAAATCAGTATTTAAATTGAGTCGTGAGCTATACAACAATATAGCTAGCTGTGCTTATCAAAAACATTATCAAAATCTGTCTGAGGGTTTAGCCCTATCTAATAGATAGATGCAAAAGGTTTAATGTATTTATATTCTTTTCTCTTTGAGATAATGTAGAACACGTCTTTCTTATAAATTCTTTGAGTGGTAGTTGTCTGGAATTGGTAATAAATAAGTTTAACAAATGCCCTACTCTTAGCCACTATCATCTCTTCCCTTTCTCATCAAAAAAAAAAAAAGGAAAGAATTGGAAAACCATGGACATACCTACTGATAATCAGCAAGGTTTATCTCTGAGTTTTAAGATTATGATTGATATCTGTGTGTTCCACTAAAACTTTATTGACAAAAACAAGTAGCAGGGCCAGATTTGGCTTTTGGGATGTAATTTGATGACTCTTGGTTTACGGTATGGGCTCTGGAGTCAGACTGCTGGGTTTGAATTCAGGTCCTGTCCCTTACTAGTTTTGTGACCCTGGGCGAATTACTAAACATCTTTGACATTTGTTATCTCTATGATAGGGATAACAGTACCTATCTGGGGTTGTCAGAAGGATACTTGCACAGTGGTCAGAACAATGTCTGGCACATGGTAAGCTCTCAGTGAGGGTTAGCTCTTATTATTCTATATTCAACTGGACCCTTTTAAAGGACTATCACATCACTTATCTGATTTATTATTTTTTTAATATTTATTTTTTTGGTTGCACCAAGTCTTAGTTGTGGCAGGTAGGCTCCTTAGTCTCGGCTTGCTGGCTCCTTAGTTGCAGCTCCTGGGCTCCTTAGTTGTGGCACGTGGGCTCCTTAGTTGCGGCATGCATGTGGGATCTAGTTCCCTGATGAGGTATCGAACCCAGGTCCCTGCATTGGGAGTGTGGAATCTTATCCACTGCCCCACCAGGGAAGTCCCCACTTACCTGATTTAGTCTTCACTGGTCAGTAAGGTAAGGTCAGCAAGGATGATGATAAACCCCATGGTTAGTCCAAGTTGATTGCTTTTTTCATCTTATTTCATTTCTGTTTAGCAATAAACATAATATGTTTCTACTAAAACCACATACCATCTTTGTAATAATACTTTAAAATATTTTTTAAAGAAATTAGGAAAATACAAAATTAGAAGTTTGATGATGGGGAAGAAAACTAATGAAAATCTATTTTTCAGCTACTAAATCAGACTAAGCCTCCTAGAAGAGTGGTTTTGGCAAAAAAAAAAATATTCTTGATGCTTTTAGGTTTTCAGTGCTCATGTGCTGGTTTTGTGTTTGCTTTTTTTGTTTGTTTGTTTTTTGTCTATTTATCTTCCTCTGACTTCCCAAAGGAGCAAGACTGGTGCTGAGTCTAATATAAATGGAGATATGGAATCTTTTCACCCCTCCTACTGCAAGCTGCCTAACGAACAGTTGACCGTTTTTCAGAAACACACTGCATGTCCCAAATTTCCAAATATTTGGTCATGAAATGAGGATGGCTACAAATATCTTTATAAGAGCAAACTCTGTGCAGAATCACTACGTTTCCTAACTAATGCCAGAATCAGCTAAATGCACACTATTATTTAATCCAAGATTCCCCTAATTGAAGCTGGTTCCCCTCAGCCACAGCTGGGTAATTGCATGCTATCTGCAGATTATTTTTCTCTCATTTGAACTGTTTTGGAATCCTCATCCCAATATGGAATCAGTAATAACTCTTTGACTTCCTGTGTGCATGCCTGAATATTTCAACTTCTGAAACCTGAGGGAACTAGGAAGGAGAGAGGAAGTCTGCAAATAAAGGCAAACTCTACTTGCATGATTGAGTGCTGCTATGGCTCAGGGAGGTTATACAGAGATACTAGACTCCAAAATTAGAGCCTCAAAATATCCTGGTCACCATTTTTGGTCCAGCCAAGTAGTAACAAACGACAAAGAGGTTTAATTATCATATATTGATAAAAGTTGTTAAAAACAACAATCACCACAAACATGGTTTAAATTCCGCAGTACTATAATAATAATAATAAAAGAATTTTTTGCATTCGGAGGTGATTTGTGCTTTTTGAAATATTATCTGATCTCCAAAGTAAAAGTAAAACTCAGTGAGGTACCAGAGGAGATATTCTTTTCTTTTGATAAAAGAAAAACATAGGGGCTTCCCTGGTGGCGCAGTGGTTAAGAATCCGCCTGCCAATGCAGGGGACACGGGTTCAATCCCTGGTCTGGGAAGATCCCACATGCCATGGAGCAACTAAACCTGTGCACCACAACTACTGAGCCTGCACTCTAGAGCCCCCAAGTCACAATTGCTGAGCCCCCGTGCCACAACTACTGGAGCCCGCGTGCCTAGAGCCCGTGCTCCGCAACAAGACAAGCCACCGCAATGAGAAGCCTGCGCACCGCAATGAAGAGTAGCCCCCACTCACCTCAACTAGAGAAAGCCCGCGCGCAGCAACCAAGACCCAACGCAGGAAAAATAAATAAATTAAAAAAATTTTTTTGAAGAAAAACACAGAGTGAGAGGTTAGTGACAGAGGCCAGAGAGAAACCAGAATTCCTGACTCCAAATTTGAGGTTCTTTCCATTAAAGCTAATTCTCCTCAGCAATGCTGCTACCAGCATATCTACACAGTGCACTAATTAAATCCAGATGGCTTGTGAACTTCCTTCAGTTCCATCTGAGTTAATGTAGAAAATGGAGGAGAAGCAGTTCCTTTTCTTGGGTATTTTAAGGGGGAGTGCTAAGTTTTGATTATCAAAGAAATTTAGAATCATCTCTTTCTTTACTATAAAAAGTCAGTATCCTTACATAAGTACATTAATGCTCCTAGCAAGCCACAGCTGCACAAGTCAAAATATTTTAAAAAATAGATGCATAAAACTCCAGAGTACAAATACACTTACTAAAGTCCCATTGAGAATTAAGATCATTTCCTTATGGATCTTCATAAACCAAAGATGAGGTTTCCTTACTAATGTTTATGTAACAGGCATTCCAAGCAACTTAATCAGCTGGTGGGCAAATTGCAGAACTCAGGAAACAAGGATACCCAGCAAGCTTCCAGGATTCACTGAGCATTGGAACATGGGGGTCTGGTACTCTGGTTCAAAACCAATCTGCCTGAGTTCAAACTCACCCTCTGCTGCTTAATAGTCACGTGATGTTAGACAAATTGTTGTCTCTCTCAGCCTCAGGGCCTTATTTTTCCTAAGTATTACTGTAAGTGGGGATAACAGCATAACCTTCTTCAGAGAGCTATGGTAGGTTCAGATGAGATACAGCTCATATTCCCATGCATTGCATGAAAGCATTAATGCTTAGTATTCAGGGAATATTAATTTGAGCATCTCCTTAAACTAGATGACACATATGAAATGTCCTCATTTTTACAATCAGAGGAAACGAAATTTGAAGCTTAGAATTTTATATAGGTCACAGGCATTCTGTCCACTGAAGAGGAATTTGGGTATATTTTAACCCATAAATATCAGAAGAAAATCCTCTATGTGTTAGGAAATAAGAAATAAACCCTCACTGAGCACACTCTCAGTGTACTATAAAAGCTGGAAAAGTTCCTAGCTCTAATGTATAGCACACAATATAAGAGATACTACCAGACTTTATAGAGTTTATTGCCAAATGAGTGGTATTTAACAGTGTTTCTCAAAAGCGGGATCCATGAACCTCTGTATAATCCATGGTTATATTATTATGGAAGGTCCCTGTGTGATTTTTTAATATTTTTATGAAAATCTTTTAAAATTAATATATTCTGGATCATTTGGGGGATAACATATAATTGGGTACTGTCACAACATTTCAGTGCCAAAGTTTATATTTGTAGTTGTGATTATAATAACATGGAGTCCAAGTTGTATCACTTTTTTGTGCTTACTAGTCAGGAGTTAACAAACAAATGAAGTATTCAAGTCAATTAAAATGCAAATAAATTGCAGAAAGCTGTATAAATAGCTGAAATAGAAAGAGCGGAAGAAGAATTGGAGTTATCACATGGAACAGGGTAATAGACATGCTCATCTCAAAACAATGTAGGATGATATAGTGGTCTGATATTCATGATAAAGCAAAGAAAAAAAGAACCCATTCCATAAAAATGATGCTGTTAGTTGTTAATTTTATTATATTTTGTTTTTATTTCATTCGTAAATGTATTTTGATCCCATTGTTATGTAAGTGTCATAAGCTGAAAGTTTATATATATGTGTGTGTATATATATATATTCTATGGCCTTTCTAAATTCACTTCTTGGTTCTCATAGGGTTTTTTGTGGATTCATTAGGACTTTCTACATAGATAAGCATGTCTTCTGCAAATAGTTTTATTTCTTCCATCCTAATTTGAATACCTTTATTTTTTTTCTCATATTGCATTGGCTAGGAACTACAGTACAGTGTTGAATAGAAGTTTCCATTTTGATGGAAACTGACTTCTATTCTTGGTATGAGTTTTGTCTTTTTTTGCCTATAGGTCCTCAGTCAACACCACTATCTGCAGGCTTACAGCCTGATCCATTGACCACAAGACATTACACAGATCAAGGGACCTATTTTAAAGCAAAGAAAATGCAGCAATGGGCGTATTAAAATGGGATCTACTAGTCCCATCACAGTGTACCATCTTGGACCTGCTGGCCTGAAGGAGTGACAGAACTTCCAGTTATAGTGCCAGCTTAGAAATGATACCCAATGAGGATGGGATGCCATTTCCAAGAACAGTATATATCCTAAATCAATGACTATTACATAGTTCTGTTTCTTCAATTAGCAAAATACTGGGGTCCAGGAACCAATAAATAGACACAGAAATGGTCCTGATTACCTGTTTCTCATCACTCCTAGTGACCCAGTCAGAGAAGTTTTGCTTACCGTTCCTACAGCTCTGGATTCTGTAAGTTTATAGAAGGAATAGCAAGAGTCCCATTTAACTCCTTCTTCCAAGGCTACTTCTGTCAAGGGATCAGCTGGCAAAAAGAGGAATTACCATTCTGGCAGGAATATCGACACTAATCAGGAAGAGATTAGGGCTGTTATTACACTTAGAAGAAACACAAAAAACCAACAAGAAAATCTTTAGTCTAAAACACTGTATCAGTTTGAGTTCAGACACCTTTTTAATCATAATTTTTACCTGTTGAGTGCTTCCATTAGGGTCTGAGGGTCACTCTGCATATCTAGACCTGTTAAGAACACAGATGCAAGACACCAAACATTTGCCTGCACATCTAGGGAAGTAGGGAGGGAGGAAGAGCAGCAGAAAGTTTACCAAACCAGGGGTAGGAATGATTGGAGATGTTCAAGTTTGTATAAAAATTTAAATTCTTCCATCATTTATTAAGTAGTATAATGATAACTGAATGGAGAAAAACATAGATCAATAGGACAACAGCTGGTCTTCAGCACTAGCTACTCTTCACTTTTCTATTCTCATTTGTCTTGTCTAACCTGGCTGCCAAGGCCTGTTTTCCTAGAGGGTGTTAGGCTATTGCCTAGTCTCTCCTACTTTATTTATTTTCTTTGTTGGTCTCTCGAACTTCATTAGGCAGTTTCTTGCCCACTTATCTTCTTCATATTTTATCCCTAGCACCTAGCACAGTGCCTGACACATAGAGGTTTACTATATTTATTAAATGAATTAATGACTCACTAATTGTAAAGCCATACAGTGGAATGCTATTCTATTTAAAATTATGCTGTAGGTGGATAACTAAATTTTATATATTATTACTTTAAAAGTAATCAAGTTTCTAAGCAATATGTACAATATAATTTCATTTTGAAGTTTGGTCAAAAAGATTAATACATAAATAATATTGCTGGTTGTTTCTGAAACATGGAAAAAGAGTGAGTAAATACTTTCTGATAGTTTTACCTGTATTTCTGCTTTTATCTGCAATGGACATATATTGCTTTTTCTTTTAACAAAGATAATTTTTTTTAATAATAATGATGGTGACAGACTTGTCCATTGAGTCTTATTCTTACAGACATTTGTCACATGGAAAAACAAATAATATCATTTTGTCTGTGACTGAAAGTGGAATAATATAGTCTTGTCTCTGGGGCTGTGGTTCTCAATTGGAGGCAGTTTTGCCTCCTTGGGGGTCATCTAGAGACATTTTTATTATCATAATTTTGGAAAAGTAGGGGGCAGTTGCCTCTGGCATTTAGTGGGGAGAGGCCAGAAATGCTGCCAAACATCCTACAATGCACAGGACAGCTAATTCCCTACAACAAAGAATTGTCTGGTCCAAAATGACAATTGGAGTGTCAAGTTTGAGAAACCCCACTCTAGAGTAATTAGCATTTTGATACTGGAAGCCTCTCTGATGGCAAAATACAAGACTTCAGTGTCAGATTAGTGGAGGAAATGTTTTTAGTGGCCAACAATTTAACTTATTAGTTATAGAGAAGTCATTCAAAATGGAGTTCATAGACATATATATTTTAAATATATTCCTTTATTTTACAGCTGTTTTGTACACATGGTTCACTATGGAGAAGGGAGTGGCAGTATAAAAGAAAGAGCTAAATAATACAAGATTATATTGGCTATTTTTATTTAGTAGATTCATGATAAGGCTAAATTATTGAGATGATAATGATTCCTTCAGAGCCAACATAATGCACACCAACCAAAGGCTCAGTTTTATTCAGATATCCAAAAGCAAGTCCTGGCAGTCAGGATTGTGGAACACTTTGCAAAGCACGTTTCTCAATTTAGCTATCTAGAAGTCTTTAAAATAGAGACTAGATGGGTGTTTGGACATTATCCCTGAATTCAAGTGCTTTTAATTTATTTATAAATGACATTTATTAAAGGGAAAGTACAAGATATGTTCCAGATGAATCATAAGAACATGTTTGCACATTTTGTTGCAATTTAACTGGATTAATTGATTTCTGTAATATGCCATTTGGTGCAAAAACAACATCGTAGACTCTTTCCAAAAGATTTACTTCTGTCCATTCTTACAGAAAAATAATTCCTCTCAGCTAGGTTACTGCAAAGGAGTCCTAACTGGCCTCCTTACCTCTGCTTTATATTGTAAACATTGCGCATGAATCCAGGTTAACCTCTCTGTTAATTCCCTCAAATGCAAAATGAGGATAACATCTTTTCCCCAGGATAATGGAAGAATTAAATGAAATGGCATATACAAAGCACCCAAACACTATGTGTGTGTTGAACACATAGTGGATGCTCAGTAATAAGAATTTAAAACAAAATAAAAATGTCCATGCTTATGGAGTGATGCCTTTCACCACCTCCTCAACTGGCCACTGGTATTTATGTTTATATACTAACATATTTATATATGACTGTGTCTGAAATTCTAGGGATTTACCAAACTGCAAGTACAATAAACTTTTAGCTCACAGGAGCATGAAAATTACTCGCTGCAACCTCTTTCTGCCTCTTCCATTTTCTAGGAAGTAATATATCTTGGGCTAGTGCAAACCCTCATCTGGAGTAGAGATATCTTTTTTCCAAGCTGTTTGTTCCCTGGGCAGCAAGGGTAACTAAATGAATAAGAAAATAACTCTTCTTCCAGTCACTTCCAGAGACAATGGAAATATAGACAGTGCTGAGTCTTAGAAAACAATGTGTTCATCAGAAATTTAAAACTACTATTTATTGAGGTTTATCCTTTTGCACTTACCTCTCATGCCAACCCTAATAGCCTTTTTGCACTTACCTCTCATGCCAACCCTAATAGCCTTGATACAATAGCCTTGATTTATGCTATTTAACAGATGAGGAAATTGAGGTTTAGAGAGATTGTGATTTGCTTAAAGTCACATGGCTCTAAACTACACGGTTTGGATTTAATTCCAGGTTTCTTGGACTTGTACGCAAACTGCTTCTCAGCAGCAAAGTATTAGAAAGAAACTAGATAAACTAAATCTATTTAACCTGCCACAGGTAATTGAGAGGAAGTTGAAGTTTTTCTCTGAACCAAGTATAGTTCTTTGCTTTTTTAAAAAACTCAGAATCGTTGACTGATTTATGAGCTCTCCTTCATGGTGCTAAATTTTCTTTTGCTTCATTTTTAAACACAAGGTATTGTTTTTGCCTAAATTTTCTCTCCTCAATGCTAATGTTTCCCTCCTCAATGATAATGTAGTTTTGTGTTATCCCAAGGAAGGAAAGAATCACCCAAAAGGATATGGACCTGTAGCCTAAATCTAGACTCTACGTCTGTTTGCTCAAATTCACATTCCCTGGCCCAACTATGTCTTTCTCTTTATTTTCTCAGTGGGAGACCGTATCCCTTGAAGTCACTTGCAATAAAAACACACTTCATTGCTCAGATGAGCTACATGCTACTAAGGAATAATCAGTATCATAGTTAACATGAACCCTTAAAATATCTAACTGAACGGAGTGTGTAAACATTCTGAAAAGAAATTACTGCTTCCTTACTTTCCCCTCTAATCATGAGAATCATTCCCCCATCTTTGCTTGCCTTGGCAGCTAGTCAAGACCATCTTTCATTGCTATTCATTCTCTTTGTTATATCTGTAACATGTTTCAATAGTCATGGTTCTATGCTCAGCTTTGTAATTAGATGAAGTGATGAAAATAACTTTTACTTGAGTCCAATTTTCTCTGCATAAAAATAACTCAGTCTTCTGATGTTATAAATTATAGGAAACTTTAGGTAGGACTATGTATAAAATTGGAGTCTGATTAGGGCCAGATACTTCTAAGCAGTATCAGAACCATCTTTTATATTGCATTCTTTCATTGCAAGCTCAGATGCTATACCGTAATTATTCTAATGGGTTCAGCAATTTGGAGATTTCTAATTGATGACCAGGAGGACACTATTGTCATCACATGCACTAACTCATATCCAGTAATTACTCTGGGTTATAAATAAGATAGCTTATTTATAAAGTCAAGGATTGGGGATCAAATTGCAAAGCTCTTTTCAGTCCTGCTGTTTGCAATTCTACTTACCTCAATTTCCATATCCAGGTATCTAACATAACTAGTCACAGTGGAATATGGAATTTGGGTCTTGCACTTTTTAAAATCTCACATTTTCTAATACTGTGTCAGGAAGGAATGGAAAACTCCCTTCACTTAGCTTACTGGAGGCATTACATGGTACTGGAATTAATACCTGAATTCATACTGTAAAGCACTTCAACTTGATCCAGCAGTAACAACAATGGTGAAAAATTTACATCTTCCTAGCCCTGTAATTTACAAATTCAGTTTGAGATGGCAAACCATAATCCCTATAAACCTGGTCAGTTGACCTAAATGAATGAAGCTAGGTGGGGACTAATGTAAATGAGACATGGCATGTGTGAGATGCATTGGAACATTTGTTACAGTTCAGCAATACACAAAATAGCACTTCTTTTTTTTTTTCCCCAAGATTCAAAGCTATGAAATCTGAATGAGTAGCAAATCTCTCAATGGCTGGAAAGCCATCTATAAAAGTCCCTGGGAAGAGAGGAGTGACCCCAAAGAGTCAAATTCCCTTTATTCCCTACAAACCCCCTCTGTGTGCCAAGGACACTAGGGCTGCTGGACTGCTTTCATTAGGAAAGTGCAAAAGAACTGGAACATTTCCTTGCTGAAGTACAAAGGCCCTTTGCCTCTTTTTGTTGGCTTAGAAGCTTCAATCAGCCTCAGAGTTTCAAAGGTTCAACCAGCGGAGTTCCAGCTAGGCTGGAATTGAGTAGTGCCCTGGGTACTGAGTAGGGAAGCAAGTGTCTGTGCCCACTCAGTAACCCTGGACTGATGAGATCTCCCTACAAAGGTTGAAACACAATGTTTTATGATTTGAGCCATCACTACAACACCAGAGAACAGAGTGATGAAATACCACTTTACCCTTCACTTTCAGACAACTATTTATTACTTGGCAACCTTTGAAAGAATATAAACAACTGTTCTTAAGGACTTACCAAACCCATTCTCTAGCATCACACATTCAGAGCAGGCAGCTTCCTTTGAAAGTTAAAAAAGAGCCAGGCCATCCTAGCTGGTAGTTAGAGAGTCAGTGATGGACAGATGTATAAAAGCTGAGTTAAGTGAAAGGGAAAGAGAAATGAACCATTAGAAAGGGGCATGGCAGCTCAGAAGGAAAGTCATAGAGGAAGGACTAGGGAGAGTAAGCTCCATTGTGTGTTACCCCCAGATCTCAGCCAATCAGGGGGGTGATAGAAGATGATCAGCATACAGAGAACCCACTTATTGTCAGTTTTTATTACACTCCATTATGGTTAAGAGACCAGATAAGCTTTTTTTCCCCTCTATGATGCTAAGAGGAGGGCCATTATTTATAAAGGACAGTTACACAGAGGAGGCTTAGTGCCAGATAAAATTCACTAACATCCCCTGGCTCGTTCTCATTACTCAATCTCCACTCACATAAATTAAACTATTAAATTATTTTGTTAATTTTGTTAATTCCACAAATATCTGTTATCTACTATATCTGCTATGGGGAAGCCACTTCACAAAGCACTGGTGATATAAATGAAATGTTAACCTTGTAGTCAAGTAGACCACAATCTAGTGGATGAGACACAATAATGCAATAATGGTAGCCAGCAAAAGTAGGAAGAGCTCAGCCTTGAGACCCTGACAGAATTGGACTTGAATCTTTGCCCTGGTTCCTCCTTTCCTTCCTCTCTACCTTCTTTCCACAATTAAACACATATTTTCCAGGAGCCTTAATATGCAGGCCTGTGCTAAGTACACAAGAGTATAATGCTGATGATACATAAAACCTGTACTCAAGGATGACTAATCACAAAACAAAACAAAAGCAGTAAAAAGAGAATAATACATGTATGGCTTGCTTTAGATGATGTCGCCTCCGAACTGAAATGGCTCTGGCTTCTCAGAGCTGAGCCTTTTAACACAGTGCTGGACTCTCAGTACCCAACAGTCAAATTAGAAAAATGTGGGTTTGGTTGTGTAGGTAGTGATTTTTCCAAAAATAGAATCTCTCAAGAGAAGATTCAGTGGGTCCCCCACCAAGGCCAAACCTTCATGGAACATGGTGTCAGAAGAGGTGATCTTTAAAGTCCCTTCTAGCTCTGACATCCTAAGATTTTATGTTCCCAAAACTAAGCAGAGCCAGGAAACCAGGTAAGAAGGCTGGGCAGGAACCAGGAATAACATGTGAATGAGAGTTAGCCACAGCAGGTTGGAATTTAGGAGTAAGAGCTGGCAGAATGGAGAGCCTATATCACGACAGTGACTTGGGAGCTATTAAATAAATACTGGCTTATGGTGGTTAAGTAGTTGAGTGGATCTTCACAGCACTTGGAACACTGTGCCTGGACTCTAAAATATGTAGAAGTCCTTAAACTTTGGAGTACATAAGAATCTTACCAGGAACTTGTTTAAAATGCAGATTCCCTGTGCAGAATTTCTGATTCCATATATTAAGGGCAGGAACTAGGAATGTGTGTTTTTAACAAGAACTTCTGGGTGATTGTGTCTCAGAAACCTTGAAGTTGAGATTACATGTCCCAAACAGCTACTGACTACAGTGAGGAAGTTCAGAGGAGTCAGGCATCCCAGGCCTTTTCTGTCCTGTAAGGTGTCCTGTGGCAGACCAGTGTTGATCAGCGTCCTGATCAATTTTTTAATTTGAAGCATATTAGTGCAATGGCTTGCCATACTTTGCTGCCAGCATTTGCAGAGTAGTTATGAGAAAAGGGAAGATTGCAGACATACTTTCCAGCTGGATCTTGGTGTTGGCACACATCTGGATAAAAATTAGAAGAGAAATCAATCTAAGAGACAGCTGTTTCCCAACATCTCCCTGTGGACAACACACCTGGATTCAGGGCTCTTTATTCCCATTTGAATGGAAAGTTTAGTATCACAGAGGCAGTGTTTTTCTTACTCTAAACAGTTTGCAAAAGTAGTCTCCTAGTAAGGTTGACTTGTACTCAGAGCTGCCCTGGGGGATGGAAAATTAGGTCCATTCCCACATACCACAGACTTAGGCCACCTAGAGCTGCAGATGCTGCAAAGAAGTTCCTGCACGTGACCACATGGTATGCAGCTGACCTTCCTCCTCCTTCCAAATTTATCAGACTATGTTTGAAAAAAATTTTTTATTTTCCTTTCAGGGATTGCCCTAGACCCTTATTGTAGCCCAGCTTCATCTGGAAACAGATGCTAACGGTGGGGGCCAGGACATTTCTAGAACCATCAGATCCACAGCATAGTCAAGAAAAACATCTAGAACCTCAGATCCCACCCAGCAGTTCCAATTACAGTACACCTTCTTCTTGGTAAAATTCCTTTTTGGCTTCAATTTCATAATATGAACCGGCTGCTATGGTAGAACCCTAAGTGAATGAGTCCACATACACAGGGAAATGATGCCTTGTAAACTGTGGATTCTGAAAATATAACCCTTTTGTGTTACACCTGTGTCTCTGAAAGAGAAAATATTTAAGTGAAGTTTTAGCTTTTTTCAGAGATTGCCAACTTTCCTTTTGACTGTTGCAGACTCCACAGTTAATTGGGGCCTCCGATGACTAATGGGGAGAATCATCCCATCAAGTTGTGGGATCTCTGGGTTTTGAAAACATAAGGATCTGGCTGCAATCCAAATGCAAGTAAAAGGAAATTATCCAGAAAGAATACCTCAAATGAGGACAAATCTTAGCATGTTATTTTTTTCTTTACTGAGAAATTGATTGTATCCTTCTCACAATTCACATTGATCTATGTGGCATTTATGCCAAGTGGGATGGGTGGCCAGCACCCAGGACCACTCCAGAGACAAGGCGAGCAGAATCTTCAAGTTCTCATATTGTCCTATTCATTAGGGGGTGGGCAGACAAGGGAACAATATGGAACATGTGGGAAACCCCTACATTTGAATCTCTGACTGTCATCCACAGCTCAGGAAGTAATATTACATAGATTATTATGATTCAGAAAGCAACAAACCCGGGAGCACCTCCCCATCCTGTATCTACAATGGCAACCAGTGTCTAGCCATGGTCAAAGTAACATTTTTACAAGCTGTTAGCTTCTGTAATGAGAGATAGGACCATACCTTCCACTGAGTCTTGAGACTAGGAACAGAAGAGCAAAGGGAGGTTGGGCAAATGAATGGAGAATGAGATACAGTGATGCCTAATTTGGCCTAAGTTAAAATTCTGTGTACGGAGAACTTTGAGTTTATTCATTCATCCATTTAATAGGTATTTATTAAGTGTGTTTTATGAACCAAGTACTATACCAGGCATTGAGAATATAGTCGTAAACAAGCCTCGTTCGTGGAGCATTGTGGGTATCATAATCTAGTGTGTTAATTGCTATTATTGGTGCTATGGGGGTCCATAGGATGGGCAGCTAATGGGGATTTGAGAGATCAGATCAAGAAGGGGGGCTTCCCTGGTGGTGCAGTGGTTGAGAGTCCGCCTGCCGATGCAGGGGACACGGGTTCGTGGCCCGGTCCGGGAAGATCCCACATGCCGCGGAGCGGCTGGGCCCGTGAGCCATGGCCGCTGAGCCTGCACGTCTGGAACCTGTGCTCCGCAATGGGAGAGGCCACAACAGTGAGAGGCCCACGTACCACAAAAAAAAAAAAAAGACCTTCCAGGAGGAAATAACTTTGGATGAGTCACTTTGGGGGGCCTCTGTTTCTTTGTGTTTAAAACAGGAATGATAATACTACCTTATAAAATTGAGGTGAAGATTAAATGAGATTACATATGTAAAGCTCTTGGCATAGTTGCTGGACACAGTAAGCTCTGCCAAGACATAGTTGATACCATTATTTTTGTTAAACTATTATTTCTTAAACTATTATTACTAATATACTATGACTATTGTTTTATTGCTCTTAATTATTTGGGACTTGAAGGATGAGTAGGTGAGAACCAGGGGAAGGGTGGAGATCATCACACAGAGAAACAGAATGTGTGAGAGATACAGTCAAGAGTCATCAGAGCTTGGGATAACTGAACATTTAATATTTATAGAAAATATATATAGTATACAGTATAAGTGACAAGAGATGAGATGGAGACATAAACCACATCTGATCTTGAACAGTTTTATAAGCCAAATCTGAAGAGCTTGGATTTTACCCCAAGAGCTGCTGAAGGATGTTATATTGTGGAGTAATACGATCACACACAAACAACCCCCCATCCACTCCACACACACCCCGCACACACACTCATATCCATAATTTACAAATAATCATGGCATAATACAGCTAGGGCTTACAGACAGATTAATTCAAGCCTTTTATTTTAATGTTGAGGAAATTGAGTCCAAAGGGGTAACGTGATTTAACCAGGATAATACAAGTAGTTACTACATGTCTTTTGACTCCAAATACTTTGGGTTTTTTGCCATCATACAACACCACTTTCTTTAACATTTTTTCCATTGTTATTACTCTGCTGTTGGCCAAGCTGGAAAACTTTCAGGTTGAGAGTATTCCAACTAAGCTTTTTCCTCAAAAAGTCTGTAGGTACCTGTAGAAAATTCTGGCACTGATGAATTGCCTCTAAAATCCAGGCTCAAATTTCACAAAGCATACCACAATGGGTCCTTGGGAATCCAATGTTTTAAATTTTTAAGGACTCAGAATCAGCTCCAAAAGGGTGTGGATCTGGGGCAAATTTCACTGCATGACCATTTCCCAAACCACCTCCATTCCCATGTAGATAAAATTAAGTACAAAGTGAACATAAAGACCAGAGGGGAAATTGTCCCAAAGGAGTACCCTGCAGATTTCAGGAGGAAAAAAAATCTTGCTGGGGAATGACTTTGCCTTAGTATTGATCCTGGGCAGTTTTAGGGCTTGGTTGTGTATAACTGTTCTTTGCTAGCCCATGGCGACAAAGTCCTTGCTACTCTTAGATGCCTTCCTCAATCACTGACCATCAGATTGTGAATTTGATCCGTCTTGCTCGCACAAATCTGCCCTTGCCTCACAAACAGTTCAGGGGTTACTGTCATGATTTTCCATATATTAAGAACAACTTTGAATATACCACCAAAATGTGTCTGTACTAGACATCTCCCTATAGAAATGCCTTTACTGAACCACAATTTAATATTGTATTTTTAAGAATTGTGGATTCATGTGAGAAATGGCCCTCAAAAATCATCCTCTGAGTAACTGCTATCGAAGATATTTCACATGATTTGGCTTGTGACACTCTTATGATTAATTTCTACAAAACTCAGTGTCAGAAAGAAAGTTCATTTCTTCTGAAATCAGGTATTTTTTCCTTTTATTAGAATGGGAGTGATATCTAACTTTGTTTATCTCCCCTCCCCTTTTTTTTCTTTCTTGGTTTGGCTCTCAAGAGCTTGGAGTTAACTCAGTACCTCTTTAGAGTCAATACCTGTTAATAGCTCATCCTCAGTTTAATTCTCTACTTCTTTATCTTGTTCCCACTAACTTCCCAGATGACCTGGGTGAAGAAGGGGTCATCTATGGAGTGATCATCTAGTTGAGGCTGGGAGTCAGCCAAGGCCCCATAAGTGGCAATTGTTTTTTGGATGATCATCTGGACTGCCACATGAAGGCAGCTTTTATTCTCTCAGTGAAGCCCTTGGAGACTTGGGACCTTTCTCTGTGTGACATTTGCTGTCCTTTTCTTATTTATTTTAAACTCCATGTAAGTATATATTCATTTTTATTGCAAGATGCTTAAAATTACTTTTGGAAGAAAAAAGATTATAAATTATAAATAAATGGTCATGAATTATAAATATATTTCAGCAATCATAAGCTATCTCCCTGAGACATGCATTCAACCCACCACCAAAACAAAGTGGCCATGAAGGAGTGCCAAAAAGCACTAAGCTGCTACAGCTGTTACCTCGTGAACAAATTATTTGTACCTTGGGTGGCACTCAGACGCAGTAACCCAATGTGAGCATGGAGACAGAGCCATGAAATTGTACATCTTAACCTTTTTCCCCCTGCAAAGGGAAGCAGAAAACTGTGGCTTTATCTTCTCCTCAAATTAAATGAATACAGTTTCACAGTTTTTAGAACTGCTTCTAAGATGAACAGGAGTGAAATGAGAACAATAGCTGGCATGTTCTTCAGCCTGGGCAGCTTTCTTTAAGATGTTTTTGTTTGGTGAGCAATTACTTCTTATTTCAACTCCTGCTGTTAGACTGAATGGCTATGTGAAATTGAAATGAAAATGAAGATAAGTTACTCTAACTTCCCCACACTTAGGTGACCTCTTGTCACTGTTCCTTGGTGCTATCCCAGTGCCCTAACACTGAGCCCTGGGAGAATGGGCCTTAACTGTGGACGCTTAGGCATCTAACCATGTACAAATGCAGGGGGAGTTATAGGAGGGAGAGACCAGAGGAGTAGTTGAAGATGGTGGCAATTGGGAAATGAGAACACTATAGTTTGATAAGGAAAGAGAAGAACATTCCAGATGAGAGAACTTGAGGAAAGAATAGTCAGTAAAGAAAGTGTCTGGGAGGAGTGTGAGGATGGGCGGGGAGCAGTGAGCATACAAAATTTGGGTATCTAGTGTGATCGGAAATGGAGAATGTGTGAAAAATAGAATTTGAAGTAGTGAAAAATGAAATCGCATATGTAGGTTGGGACTAGATTATCAAAGGCCATAAAAATGCAGTATTGTTTCCAGAAGGGTCTGTGGAGTATACGGTATGGATTAAAGGCCATAAAGGTAACAGCAAGGAAAGAAACGAAAAGCTGTTGTGAAAGTACAGCAAGAGATGAGGTGAGGAGGCGAGGAGGTCTTGGACCAGGGTGACAACAATAAAAATGGAGAGAAAGGGCATATTTTTCAGTGAAGGAAAGAACCAGCATTTATTGAGCATCTCTCATGTGCCTGACCCTTTACATGCATTATCTTATGTACTGCTCATGACAACCTTGAAAGGTAGGTAAGATTATCCCAAGTCTACAGATAAAGTAGAAGAGCAAACACTTTTAGAAATTCATTCAGCTACTATGAACAGCCAAGATTTAAATTCACTGCTTTCTAACTCCAAAAACTATGACCTTCCCATTTCAACTTTTGCTCTCCTGAGAGACAAAAAAAAAAAGAAAGAAAAAATGAAATTTGCTCTCAAAGCTGATATCTTCCTCAAAATAAAAAGATGATTCCTAGCTGTATAGACAGACTTTATTACTTCTCCATTAACCTGCTATCCCAAGGACAAACTCCTTTATTTTGTTAAATCTTTACAAATAATTGTTTCTTTTTCTAAAAATGATATAAAAACAGCCTGCTTTGGCTACTTCAGGAATCCCATTTCTATGAGACCTCTGAGTGTACAAATTAAATAGTTTTTTTCTCCTTTTTAAAAAAAAGATGATTTCTAGAGACTACCTGTAATATAAGAAATAAAAATGGTGTCATAGATGGAGACAAAGTAGTTCTGAAAAATTAAGGAAAGATATAAAAACAACCTGTGTCTATCAATGGATGAATGGATAAAGAAAATGTGGTATGTGTGTGTGTATAAAACTCAGCCATAAAAAAGAATGAAATCTTGCCATTTGTGAAAACATGGATGGATCTTGAGGGCATTACGGTAAGCGAAATGTCAGACAGAGAAAGATACCATATGATCTCACTCATATGTGGAATCTAAAAACAAACAATAAAACCTCATAAGTTCATAAATACAGAGAACAGATTCTAGTTATAAAATAGGTCATGGGGATGTTATGTATGGTGTGGTGACTATAGTTAATAATACTGTATTGAATATTTGAAAGTTGCTGAGAGTAGATTTTAAAAGTTATCACAAAAAAATACTTTTCTCTAACTATGTATGGTGACAGATGCTAATGAGATGTATTGTGGTAATCATTTCACAATATATAAAAATATCAAATTATTAATGCTGAAGAGGGTGTGGAGAAAAGGGAACCTTCCTACATTGGTGGTGGGAGTGTAAATTGGTACAACCACTATGGAGAACAGTATGGAGGTTCCTTAAAAAACTAAAAATTGAACTCCATATGATCCAGCAATCCCACTCATGGGCAAATATTTGGAGAAAATTCTAATTTGAAAAGATACATGCACCCCAATGTTCATAGCAGCACTGTTTACAATAGCCAGGACATGGAAGCAACCTAAGTGTGTCCATTGACAGATGGATAAAGAAGATATGGTGTATGAGTATATGTATATGTGTATATATACTCCTGTAACTCCCTCTGCATTTGTACATGGTTTTATACACACACACACACACACACACACACACACAATGGAATACTACTCAGCCATAAAAAAGAATGAAATAATACCATTCGCAGCAACATGGATGGACCTAGAGATTATCACACTAATGAAGTAAGTCAGACAGAGAAAGACAAATATAATATGATATAACTTATATGTGGAATCTGAAAAATGATACAAATGAACTTCTTTATAAAACAGAAACAGACTCATAGACATAGAAAACAAACTATGGTTACCAAAGGGAAAAGGGGGGGATAAATTGGGAGTTTGGGATTAACAGATACACACTACTGTATATAAAATAGATAAGCAACAAGGACCTGCTGTATAGTACAGGGAACTATATTCAATATCTTGTAATAAACTATAATGGAAAAGAATCTGGAAAAGAATATATATATTTTGATTTTGGATCCTACAGTGAATTTTGAAAGGCTTTATTTAGACTACATGTGAACTTATTATATGTTGATTAATAAAACTGAATGGTTTTTAAGGGAAAAAAAAACTGAATCACTTTGCCATACACCAGAATCTACACAACATTGTAAACCAACTATATTTCAATTTTAAAAAATCAGTTTCCAGCACCACTTATTGAAGAGACTGTCTTTTTCTCCATTGCATATTCTTGCCCCATTTGTCCTAGATTAATTGGCCAGAGGTGTGTGGGTTTATTTCTGGGCTTTCTGTCCTGTTCCATTGTTCTGTATTTCTGTTTTTGTGCCAGAACCAGACTGTTTGGATGACTGTAGCTTTTTAGTATAGCCTGAAGTCAGGGAGCCTGATTCCTCCAGCTCCATTTTTCTTTCTCAGGATTGCTGTGGCTATTGGTGTCTATTGCTGTGGCTCTTTGTGTCTCCATACAAATTAAAAAATTTTTTTGTTCTAGTTCTGTGAAAAATGCCATTCGTAATTTGATAGGGATTGCATTGAATCTGTAGATTGCCTTGGGTAGTATAGTCATTTTGACAGCGTCAGTTCTTTCAATCCAAGGATATGGTTTATCTTTCCATCTGTGTCATCTTCAATTTCCTTCATCATCATCTTATAGTTTTTGGAGTACAGGTCTTTTGCCTCCTTAGGTAGGTTTATTCCTAAGTATTTTATTCTTTTTGATGCAATGATATATGGGATTGTTTCTTTAATTTCTCTTTCTGATATTTCATTGTTGGTGTATAGAAATGCAACAGATTTCTGTGTATTAATTTGGTATCCTGCAACTTTACCAAATTCATTGATGAGCTCTAGTAATTTTCTGGTAGCATCTTTAGTATTTTCTATGTATAATATCATGTCATCTGCAAACAGTGACAGTTGTACACCTGAAACCAATATAATGTTATATGTTAATTATACTTCAATAAAAAATTTTAAAAATAAAAAAATTAAAGGAAGAAGGGAATAATAGTAACCCTAACTTTAGTTGATCCTCACTTTGTTCTTGGTGCTCTTATAGGCACTTCACCTTCATTATCACACTCAGAAAAAGCTTATAAGGTAAATGTAAGTATTATGCTCATTCATGTTAGAAAGCTGAGGCTTGTTTGAAGAAGTGAAGAAACTTGCCTAATGCCTTAGGCTGGGATCCCCCAAGAGCAGAATCTGAAACAAGTGCTTGCCTGTCAAGTACTTTATTTTGGAAAGTGACCCCAAGGAACAGGAATGGAAGACTGAGAAAAATTAGAGAGGGAAGCAGGGAAAGCCAGTCCAAGCTGTATAACTGAGGTGGTAACCGAGTGGGCAACAGAGCCTCAATTAACCTGGGAGTAGGAGCTGAGGAGAAGAAGGCACAAAATTGTCCTCAAAGGACAGAAGAAGGGACTATTCAATAACTGGCTCCCATCTTCCCACTGGTCAAAGTTCTCTTCATAAGTGTTTCGCTCCCCTGCACTTTCAGGTTTGCACATGCATTAGAAAGTTGAACAGCTTCTAACAGCTGTCCCATGAGGGTAATGACAGAGCAGAAAGAAAGAGGTAAGAGTGCAGCTGAGGCAAAGTGTGGTCAAGATAGTTATCACAGAAATGCAAGAGTTACCATGCAAGCCAGGAGGATATGAGGTGGGGCACAGAGGTGTCAGAAAACACACAAGGTACAGAGGCAGAATGAGGATTTGGATCTAGGTAGTCTGACTCCAAACTCTTACAGAAGTGATTCTCAAATGTCAACAAGTATCAGACTCACCTGGAGGGCTTGTTGAGACACAGTCTACAGAGTTCCACTTCTAGAGTTTTCTATTCTGTAGGTCCGAGGTGGGACCAGAGAATTTACATTTTTCTCAGTTCCCAAGTGATGCTGCCAGTGCTGCTCCAGGGACCACACTGAGAATTGCTGTCTTACACGTACACTGTGCTATCTTGCCAAGAGTCTCTGAGATAAGCAAAGGAGAAACGCCTCACTGTGGGGGAAGCTGTGTCCAATTCACTGACTTTCAAGTTCTTGAGAAACAGCTTGGATGCCTCTCAAAAGGAAAAACTTCTCTTCTGCATGAAAACAAGGTTTAGATCATATGCACTTGTATGAGAAGTGATAAGCCTGGTTCAGGAGGCTCTAGATGATCAAAGAAGTGGTATGATGGACTGTCACATTTCAGGCAGGAGTCCTAAAGAAATAATTGTGAAACTTGGAAAGTCACGAAAATCTAAGAGATTTAAGTGTGACGAAGCTTCACTTCAAAATGAGAGCGCATGAGAGAGAAAATAGAGAAGCTGCTATAGCTAAATCTTTATATGAGGTGCTTCATAGCAAGCTCTCAGTTTTTGCTACATTTAATGAACACCTATCAAAAACAAGACTATACATAAATGAAAAAGTACGTAAGTGTTCTTATTTTCAAGGAGTTTATAGTCTAGTGAGGATGAGAAACAAGACAGCAATTAATTAAAAAGCTATCTGGTAAACCTATAGAGAGAGGATCAAAAATCTATAAGAGCATAAAAAAGAAAGTAGCCAACTTTGCCTCAGAGAGCTTAAAAGGTGTTTTTAAGGATGTAGTAATTAAACTGGGTGTGAAGGAGGAATGGAGTTTGACATACAAAGAAGGGAGGACAGAATATTCTGGGCAGAGGAACACCGTGCACTAAGGGATCATGAAGGACCTGGAATGTGCTGGAACCATGTTGAGCTCAGCTTCATTGGAGAGTATCAAGATATATGTTGGAACCAGAGTGTGAGGTTTTTATGTGCCAACTAAAAAGTTGAACTTCATCTAGTCAGTAGCAAAGAGATAGTAGAGGTGTTAAAATGAAATGTGGCACAAGCAGATGTGTTTTTTTTAAGATTTAATTTTCTAGAAAGATGTCGAGATGAAGTGTAGAAAATGAAGTTGATTGGAAAAGTGAAGCGTGGAAGATGAAATGTAGAAATGAAGATTCTGAAACAAAGCATTGGCAACAGGGATACTCTATTCTTACTGAACAGGTCAGATTTGCGGGCATAGAAAGATCAGAAGCTAGAGTCCAAATGGATCAGGAAGTGGGAGAGAGGGAAGTGGGAGTTCAGGAGTTAGTTATTACCCTGAAGATCCTTCACAAATGTGTGTCTTTTATCTGGCTGTCAGGGTAATGCTCCGTGGTTTTCCCATAATGCTTAAGGTGTTTTGTTATGAAGCATCTAGACATAAGTAACTCAAGGAAGTTAAGACAAGACTCCCTATATAGTTCTTTAAAATACTAAATATAGGTAGAAAAATGTTTCGAGGTCAAAGAAGTTCTCGAGGTCTTCTTAAATGTGTATTGGGACACTGTTTTCTGAGTTACCCAGCCCTAGGATCCCTTTTTCACAGAGGATGTCTCAAGACCAGTGTTCCATTAAGCACAGTCTGGGAAATCCTGGTTTAAGAGGTCCAGGAACTCTTCCTCTTCACAGTGAGGTAACTCTTGGCAGACAGGAAAATGGAAGGAGACCCCCTTCCTCAAAAGACCATTATGGTAGAGTGGACAGGTCATGGGCTTCAGAGACAGTCAAATCTGGGACAGTATTCTAATTCTGCCCTTGGTATGTCTAAAAATTGGGGCAAGTTAGCTAAACTCTAGGTCTCAGTGTGCTCATCTGTGAAGAACAAATAATGATGCCCACCTTGCAGGGTGGTTAGGGAGTTTGGGGAAATATATATAAAGTATGTAGTACTTAAGCAACAAATTATAGCTGCTAATTTTACATTAGGGAGGCTCAAGAATTTTGACTTATAATATTGCCACTGCTCCTGTTTTACCCTTTGAGTGGGTTGAGAAGGTCCTTATTCCCCTTCATCTTCTGATGCTTCACCTTTTGTTTCTGATTCTTCACATTGTTCATAAGTATTATTTCTGCCTACCACCTATTGGTGTCTGATGTTGGTTGATTTGGCTTTTGTTTGCTGACTCAGGTGGCCAGTTCATTGAAAACATGATATGGATCAAATGGTGCGGATCTAGACTTGGTTCTTTTAGGGTCAAATCATAGTTAGGAGAGTTTGCTTTGCAAAAAAAAAGTCAAAGCAGAGTGAGAGATCTGGGAAGGTGAACCATGAGCTATTTCTGTACATTTCCATGGCTCTGGATCCAGTTTCTGTTTTGCTGAGAAGGATGACTCATAAGACTAAATCATAAGCATGTCAGAAAAACTAACTCTTATGACCTCTTCAAGTTGTGGTTGAAAATGATTAACACGCAATTGTGAGGATACTTCCTCTGGCAGGAGGGTTAGGGTTAGGTTAGATGCTGGTTTAACTGGAACACATAATTTGTTGTAGCTGTATTCTGTTCTCGATGATAAGATTTTAAACCAGTTAATTTTTTTAAATGGTGCATGATATTTGCTCTAATAGAAAATTATCAGCTTCTACTCAGATTCTCTCTCAAGCCAAAGCAATTTAGAAAACTTAGTGCAACAGGATTACTATTGGTCATCAAAATGAACAAATTTCAGCTATGTGCTCTTTTACTCTGCTGCTCGGAAATCTTCCATGACTCCCTGTTTACTGAATAACCACAAACTTATTAATGTGCAATTTAAAACTCTCTGTAGATACCATGAAGCAAAGGGAAACTAAATTATGTGTCTTCAGCCAGTGCTTCTCAAACTTTAATAGACATATGCATATCTGGGGATCTTGATAAAATGTTGTTCTGATTCAGTAGGCCTGGGGTGGTATTGTTCAGAGCAGGGCCATGGCAAGATCTTAGGTGATGAGAATTAAGGAAGCAAAGAAGAGCCTTAAGCATTAAATCCCTGGGGGTGGGGTAGGTGCAGGTAGGAAAAAAAAAAAAAAAAAAAAAAAAAAGCCAGTGAAGGGCTCCAGTGGAAACTAGGAGTAAGAGATGAGCAAGTCCAGAGAGATTCCCAAGAGATTTTCCCTCTAAATGTGACATTCTTTCAGACACATATGGTTCACATTTCTCTCTATCCGGGTACTTCATACCAAGTTTGGAACTAATAGCCTGAGACGACTTGAGCCTTTTTCATGAACCTTAAAGCAGTATTCTAAGATAGGGAGTATATGCCTTGGCTCTCTTATACTTTAGAAAAGACCTGCTTCTTCCTGAAGTGGAGGTTAGGGCAGTCATCTTTCTTTGGTTTGAGAATTTTAATTGTGTTATTTAGGAGCCTGGCCATCAGTCACAAAGTCTAGTGCAAGTTCATCTGAGAGCTTTCATGCATATCAGACTTGTTATAAGATTCCAGAATCCTAAGGTTTTTTTTTCCCCTGAGAAAATATTGACATTTTTTTTTCCTTTTTGAATTTCAACCCCCAAAATATTCCAGCAAAAAATGGGGGAGAAGTTGGGCTGGGCCTCCTTCAATGGGCATCCACTGCCAAGGATGGTGGACTTGCCCACAGCGAGGCCACCCCCAGCCCATGTCCCCCCTGCTCAGCCTGGGATGGGAAGGGAGACAGTACAGCTAGTGGGGGAGCCGAGAGGTGGGCCAGGGGAGCAGTGCTTTGGGGTAAGAAGTTAGGCTGAGGCTGAGGGGTGGGGGAGAGCTGCCCAAGTCCAGTCATCTTTGCTCAGTGACGGAGCCTCAAAGCTTGGCCGCGGCTGAAAGAAGTGCACAGGTGTGAGTGAGGTGGACTAGGTGGGATGGCTGCAGCCAGCTATCTGGGCAAGGGCAGGGTTGGGGGCTGGCCCTCCCCCCCAACTGATGCTGTGCTGAGGTCATCTGCAGCCTGTCATGCCATCCCAGGAGGCCCCTCTGTTGATGCCTATCTGTAGGCCAATCTAGGCTAATTTATTAAACACTTAATATACAAGGGATACCATGATAAGGTAGAAATTATCTCATATGAATTATAGTAAATAAGCACCAGATGAGTTATCTGTTCAATTAAATTGAATGTTTAATAAGATAATATTAAAACTTTCTTCAGGGTTATAGTTTTAGCCTGTCCTTTTCATAAATGGTACCTAGTTGTGGTTTTTCTTTATTATCGGATATTGATGTTTAGCTTCTCTTCATAACTTTGAGAGTAATAATTACAGAAGTAATTACTGAAGAGCATTTGTCTATAACTGGAGGTGATTTTGAGCATTAGTGATACATTTGAATTATTCTTATTTGGTGCTAGGAGAACATACTGCTCTAAAACGTTTGAGTCCCTGGCACCATTATTCCTTTTGGGATTTCACTTAGCTCCCTAATTGAGTCATTTTCATTTTAATCAACCTGTTGCTTGGAGCTATGATAATACCATAGGAAATCCTAGTATGGATCTCACTTTGGCCTTTACATAGCTGATACTCCATGTTGAAATTCAATCCATGGGTTATGTTTCCCTTCACTGACTTCTGTGAAAAAGAAACATTAACAAGTACCAAATTGTTACTTGCTTACTTGCCATTTTCAGAGGTTAAAAAAATGGAACTGTTTTCTCAACAAAGCTCGGTTGTAATATTTAACTTCCAGTTTGTTTGTGAGATCACATCCACAAGGAAAGCTTTCCCCACTGTGTGGCATTATTTAAACATGGCTGCTCTTGGCCCTGGCCTCTGCTGCAGAGGTTCTAGTCATGGCTGTGTGTAGAACAACCTTGGGAGATTTTTGAAAGTATAGATGTTCAGTTCCCACCACAGCGGTAGTGAATATGAGTCTCTAAGGTGAGACCTAAGCATCTGTATTTTAAAACCACCAGCACCACTAACCACCAGCTTACTGAGTAATTCTTGTACCCAGCCAGGTTTGGGAACCACTGCCCGGAGCAATGAAATGGTCCCAGCTGGTCAAAAAGTGAGGAGAGCCATGCCTTTACTTTGCCAAACACTTTAGAAAGTCAGAAGTGTGCTCTGGGGAACGTAAGACTCCCCTGTTAAGCTAATTTAAAAGGCCAATTCTAGGACTCTAACCTGGGCTTACTGAATCTGAATTTCAGTGTCTCAGAAGTCTCTTCTCTATGAGGTTCTCCAAGAGATTTCCATGCATGCCAAGGTTGTAGAACCTCTCTATATATGAATGAATGAACAATCAATTGCCTGGATGGATACTCTATTTAGAGTTCTCTGACCATATTTAATTCTATCCCTGATCTCAGGAACCATCAGAATCATTCTAAGGAATTGTTCTCAAATTTTTCTGAATTTTCTGAGTCCCCTTTAGTGAAATCTATGAATTCTCTCCCTAAGAAATTTCACACAGGCACATATGCACATTTACGTTTTATATTTCATGAGGTTCACAGACTTAAGGCCAATTCGTATATGCCAGATTAAGAGCCGTTGCCCTGGGAAAGATAACTGAGTCAACCAACTTCAGTAAACATTTTGTCTGGATGAGTCACAGGACACAGTAGGGTTAAGGAAATCTGGAGAAGTCTGCCTTAGAGAGCTAGAGTGGGCTGAGAACTGGGGGGAGGAAGCTCATCCCTGAGTTAGGGCCCTGGTTAATGAGGAGTATAGTCTGAATGGAAGCTAGTTTTTAAGACCCCTAGACCCAAGAGTGTGCAGAAACTCTTCTTCTCTCTGGCCCAAAAAGATTGTAATAGGTAATAGAGGTTACTTCAATGCAGTACACATTTTTTTAGCACCTATGGTATGCTAGGTACTGCCAAGAGCTGGAAGTATAAAGATAGATTAGACACATGTTCTGATTTCAAGCAGCTCACAGCTAGTGACATATCCCATATTGCTGGGGTTTTATACCCAGCTGGCCCTCTCATAAATATCACTATCATGGTCATGAAATATCCAGCCAAATATATTAACTGCAGTTTCAGAGAATTTCCTGACTGCTATCCTATTTTGTCTTTCAGCCCAATGCTCAGTACATTCTTCTATTAGTCCTCAGCTCCCCAGCTCCATCCCTAGTTCTCCATACCTGTATCTCCCCATTTGAGTCTGATGACTCATTTGGATTTCTTTCTCTGGCATACCAACCTCATATTTCCCCTGGACATTTGGCTCTAAATGCTCCCATGGCTTTGGTGCCCCTGGGGCTCTGGCCTTCAACATCAACAGTCCTGGCCTTCAGAACCTTCAATAGGACTGCATTTCCCAACCTGGAGAGAAAAGCACCTTCAGTCAGCAGTATTGAGCGTGACAGGCACTATTCTAGACACTGGGAATACATCAGTGAGATAAACAGACTAAAATCCTCAGGCTCATAGAGTTTACATTTTAGTAGGAGGAAACACAATAAATACATAATAGTTATATACACAAACATGTAACTAATATATGTGGTAAACACAGTCCATTCCCATTTTTCGAGGATTCCATATTTTCAAATCCGCCTACTTGCTAAAAATTTATTTGTAATTCCCAAATCAGTACTTAGGGCATTTCATGGTCATCTGTAAACATGCCAGAGGAGTGAAAAACTTGAGTCACCTGACAGGCATGTTCCTAGGTGAGGTCAAACAAGACAACACTCTGCCTTCTTGTTTCCACTTTCATACTATCTCATACTAACAAGTGTACTTTTATTGGTCTATTTAGCACCACATTTTTCTCATTTTTGTGTTCTTAGTAGTTTCGCTGTTTAAAATAGCCCCACAAACATTGTGCCAAGGCACCGTCTATTGTTTCCTAGTGCAAGGAGGTTGTGATATCCCTTTCAGAGAAAATACATGTGTTAGATAAGCTTTGTTCAGGCATAAGTTGTAAGTTCAATGTTAATGAATCTACAATATATATTAAGTAAAGTGACCATAAACAGAAGCACACATAAAACAAAGTTATGCATTAGTGGTTGAAGAAAGTATTACAACTGAGGCTCACAGTAAGAACAAGGACTCAGTGTTTGCTAATTAGTGTCCACAGTGATGTTACTACATGAATAACAAGAACCAACTGTATATATTAGATCAGGTTTTGCTTAATGTTACGGATAAAAAATTAAGGTTACAAGTTGTATAGGAAGTGTTCAGAGCGGGGGCGTGCTTTTCATTTACAGTTAAATGTCCAGGTGACATTTGAGCAAAGATGTAAAAGAGGTGAGGGAAGGGACTATCAGAATATCTGGGAGAAAGAGCACAATAGGCAGAGAGGAGAGTAAGCACAAAGGCCATAAGGCAGGAGCATGGCTGAGGATGGGGAATGGAGAGGGGCCAGCGGAGTAAAGGGGCCATTGGTAGAAGCTGGAGTCGAAGACTTGATGGGGAGCAGAAGATCCTGTAAAGGCTGGCATCTTCTCTGAATGGGAAGCCAGTGGAGAGTTTTGAATGAGGTGAGTGATATGGTCTGACTTCTATATATATATATATATATATATATATTTTTTTTTTTTTTTTTTTTTTTTTTTTTTTTGCGGTACGCCGGCCTCTCACTGCTGTGGCCTCTTCCGTTGTGGAGCACAGGCTCCAGATGCGCAGGCTCAGCGGCCATGGCCCATGGGCCCAGCCGCTCCGTGGCACATGGGATCCTCCTGGACTGGGGCACGAACCCACGTCCCTGCATTGGCAGGCGGACTCTCAACCCCTGCGCCACCAGGGAAGCCCTGACTTATATTTTTAACAACGTCCTCTATGTTGAGCCTAGAGTGAAAGAAAACAAGAGTGGAAGCAGGTGCCCATTTGGGAGGCTCCTATAATAATCCAGGGAAGAAGTCATGGTGGCTTCATCCAGGGTGGTAACAGTGGAGGTGCTAAATAATGATTGGGTTGGTGCTATATTTTGAAGGCAGAGCCAACAGGATTTGGTGCTGATAAAATGTGAAATATAAGAGATAAAGAAGAAGCATGAGTAGTGCCAAGGATTTTGGCCTAAGAAACTGGAATAATAAAGTTGCCATTTGACGAGATGGGCAAGCTTATGGGAGGGGCAGGTTTAGGGGTAGGATAGTCAGGAGCTGTGTATTATACCCATTAGGTTTGAGATGTCTAGGAGACACTCAAGAGGAAATATGGAATAGGCCATCAGATTATTAGTCTGGCTTTCAGAGGACAGGCCCAGATTGGAGAGTCATCATCTCATTGATGGTTTTAAAGTCATAATTCTGAATACTCAAGGGTGATATATATTCAATCCTGGTTATATATGCTGGACATAGATATCCTTCTATATCCTGGTAAATAAAAAAGAGAAGGGGCTCTAGTTCCGACCCTGGAAGCTCCAGCATTATGGAAGATGAAAAAAACAAAAAAAACCAAGAAAACTGAGAAGGTACAATAGGTGAAGTAGAAGGCAAAAATAGGAAAGTAATGTTGTCCTAGAATTTCAGGGAAGGTGCTTCAGTGAGGAGGGAGTGATCAGCAGTGTCAAATTCTGCAGATGGGTCAAGAAATTTGAAAAGAGAATTGAGCTTTGGATTTAGTACACAAATATCATCAGTGGCCTTGACAAAGCAGTGTAGGGATGAAAGCCTGATGGTAGTGTGTTCAAGAGAGAACAGGAGGAGATAAGTCTGAGTCAGCAATCATGGGCAAGTTGTTTGAGGATTGTCCCTATAAAGAGGAGCAGAGAAATGGGGTGGTGGGTAGACAGAATATGAGGGTCAAGAAAGATGTTTTTTATTAATGATGGGAGAAATTAAAGCACGCTGTTGTTGGAAGGCAAATTTCCATGTGTCTCTTGCATTTCTGTATGTATTGTGAGCAGAAATACTGTTGCTTCTCTTCTGGACTTTCTTTTCAAGGATACTTGCATAATGAACAGCTTTTGAAGACAAAGAGGGTGTTTCCCTCGAGCAGGCATGTTTACTGTCTAGTATAATAAATAATTCAAGTTCCCTAAGCTCAGGGTTCCTCTCCTGTAATGCAGTTCACTGTGTGTGCAGGGGTTACCTGGCTCTTTTTGCATCACCCTGTCGGGATTGGGGCTCATGGAACCAGCACAATAAAATGCTGACCCTCTGGCTACTGCTGTTGCTGTCAGTAATAAAGTCCCTTGTTTCTGACCCAGGAGTCTTGTGGCTCCTGCCAGCAGCCATGAAACTGTGGCAAGCTAATTTGTGATTTGCAAGTAGGGTAAAATCACAGAACTTTCATAGTTCTTGATATTTGTGTATTGATAAGAACAAATAAGTAGAGAAGAAAAAGCCACTGATGGAGGAGCAAGAAGGGAGAATTTTTAAAGTAATACGTTGTGTAGGTAAAAGTGCCTAGAATCTAGTGTACAAGCAGAGTCTCAGACATTTCATTCATAGTAATAGAAGAGAAGGCAGAATAAATGGGAACTGATGCAGGTAGGTGAATTAGTGTGGTTATGGGAGTGTGTGGACATTCTCTCGTCATTGCTCTTGTTTCTTCAGTGAAATCAGAAGCATCATCATTAGCTGAGAATGAAGTTGGAGAGGAGGTATTCGAGGCTAAAGAGAGAGAAAAAGTTTACAGAAGAGTCATCTACGTGTGTGGAGAGAGAAGGAACAAGAGAAAAATAGTTGGATTGATGAGCTTCACTATAGTCCTAGTTCTAAGAGTGAGAAGTCTTAGCAGGCTACACTCCTACTTGCCCTTCATGAGTCAGTCATAATAAATGAATGCTGATAAATGTTGCCCTCTGGGCATCAGTGACCCACTGTGGTCAGTAAGTCCCCTTTCTCATCCCAGGAACATCCAATGCACAGTCAAGTAAAGTGAATCCAGCTCACCATTTAGGCCCTGGAACTTTTGCCCAAATGTTCTGAGGTTTATGTCTCTGTGCAAATAAAGCTTTAGATTCATATCTTAGTAACAAGTGGCTCTCCTGTTTACATTGTGAAATTTTAATTGTGTTACTAGAAAATGCCTGCTCAATTTGTGTCTTTTATTGGCGATGTTCTGTTTTCTAGCTTACTAGACATTTTCTTTACTTCCAGATAATTACTGTGGCTTAGATTTTAATGTCTTAATTAACTGTCCTTATTAACTTTATGGAGAGAGCTGCAGCATAACAATAATTTCTTACAAAGACATGCTTGATGATAAAAAAATATTATACCCCTTTCACCTGCAGGGAGAGGAAGACAGCGAAGCAGGCAGCATTCAATTGAGTTTGGTTCCACTGAACTAATTTCTTTTAAAGCCCAAGCAACATGACCCAGTTCAGTGTCATGACGAGACAGCCTCACCACAGCAGCTGTCTTGGCTGGGCAGCTTCTTCTCAATCAAAACATTCAAGCTCCAGACACTTTTTAAAACTAGCAAAGCATGCCAAGAGGAAACATAAAGATGCCTGTTTTTCTCAAACAGTCTTTATTCAGTCAGGACTCTCTGATATTTTTATTTGTTGTGATGATTTAATTAGCCAACCAACAGGGACTTCTTGGTACCTCTCCTGTGTCCATGTTGCTTTGTACATTAGTCAAGATAGGCTAGGTTCTGCCGTGGTCATAAATACTGCCTCCCCCCCAAATCTCAGTGGTTAATATAGTAAAAGTTTATTTCTCACTCATGTAGAGTCCTACGTAGATTGAGTCAAGCTCCTTCATCTAACTTAGTATCTAACTTAGTCTGTGGGCCCCCAAGTTTGGCATGGGGTTCCCAAGGTTGCCATGGCATGGGAAGGAGCCCCTGGAGGGTTAAGAGGACAGATTGAGCTAATATCACTTCTATCTATAGCAAACTGACCAGAATCTAGTACAAGACCCTAACCCTAAATGCCAGGGAAGCTGGAGAATATGGGGGAGCACGTGGATGGTTGGGGAGCCCCAGTGGTCTTTGTTGAATTGTTCATGTGCTGAGAAGGAGAACAAGGAAGACAAAGGCCAAGTCCTTGCCCCTGAGCAGATTTTAACTGTTAGGGTGGTGAAAGGGAAAGCAATTGACATTCACCAACTATTTCTTTGTGTCAGATAGTTTGCTAGAGGTTTTAAAATATTTTAGTTCATTTTTATATTAATGGACTTATCATTTACCAGCTAATTATTGGGCACCTACTAAGGACTGAGATGTGCATGGGATTTCAAAGATGTCTCAGACTCAATACCACCTTTCAATGAGGAAAGAAGGAGATAAGCAAAAATGCCCAGTCAATATAATATAATACAGTAAGTCCCACAATGGGAGTATATTAGTTTCCTAGGGCTGTTATAACAAAGTGCTGGATGGCTTAAAAAACAAATGTATTCTCTCACAGTTCTAGAGGCCAGAAGTCTGAAATCAAGGTGTCAGCAGAGCTATGTGTCCTCTGAGGCTCTGGGTAGAATCCTTCCTTGCTTCTTCCTAGCTTCTAATGGTGGCCATCAATCCTTGGCATTCCTTAACTTGCAGGTGAATCATTCCAGTCTCTGCTTCTGTCATCATATAACATTCACCCTGTGTGTCTATGTCTTCACATGGAATATTTCTCTTCTTATAAAGACACTGATCATGGGTTGTGTTGGAACAGGGCCCACCCTAATGATCTTGTATTAACTTGATTATATCTGCAATGACCCTATTTCCAAATAAGGTCATGTTACAGGCACCAAAGGTTAACACTTCAACATATCTTTCGGGGGGGTACAATTCAATCTGTAACAAGGAGTAAGCCCAGAATATTAGAAAAATACAAAGGAGTGACACTTGGCTCAGAGAAATTTCCTAGAAGAGATAACGTCTAAGCTAAATCCTCTAAAACCAACAGTGGACAGTCAAGCGAAAGCATGAAAGAGGTATTTTAGGCAGAGGAACCAGCATGTGCAAAGGTCCAGCAGCAGTGGAGAATCTGATGTACTGTACAAGCAGTTCAGTCTGGCTGGAGATGAAATTCAAAATGGGAAAGAAGGAAGACATGGGACTGGAAGGCTGGAAAGGGACTTGATCATGAAAGGGCTTTGAACAGATTGGACTTTTATCCTGAGAGCCAAAAGGTTTAAGCAGGGAATTAATAGTATGAAGGACAGTGATAGTATGAGATTTTAAGAATGATCATCCTGGTTGCAGAATGGAGCAAAATTGTTAGGAAGTTCTTAAAATAATCTAGGTAAGAAGGGGTGGCAGCCCTAAGAATGGTAGCAGGAGTAGTGGTGAGAGAAGTGGGTGGGTTCTGGCGATGTTTAGGAGGGAAAATTATTCTTTATAATTGTCACTATGTGAGGGAGAGATGATGGTAAAAGATGACCCCTAGTTTTGGCTAGATGTGGCACATAATTTAGTGAGACAGGGAAAAGAGGAGGAGGAGCAGCTTTGTCAGGGTGTATGGAGGGTGGGAGAGTTGCAGAGCTGGGGACGCCTGTTAGACGTACCACAGGGGCCCCAGGCACTTAGTGACGTCGGCTTCAATCCCTGTGCTCTTGCAACCACGTCCTTTTACCTACCAAAGCCACACTAGCAAAATTCTAACTAATGGACAACAAAAATACCAGTATGTTATTTAGTACCGAGTATAACAGGAGTTCACTGAAGAGAAAGTCCTGAGATCCGAGAAGAGACAACAGTCTCAAAGAAGGAGGCACACTCTCAAGCTTGGTCTTTGAGTGACAGAATTTAGAGAACCAAAGAGAGGTTGGGAAGGCATACCAGGTGGAGCATAGCAGGAAGAAAGGTGAAGAGGGAGAATGGGCCTGGCCTCCTGGGGCGGACAGTTCAATTTGAGAAAAAGTAAGAGAAGACAGGTAGGTGAAGACAGGTGAGGGAGGCCTTGGCAGCCAAATAGCAAGCTCTCTGCAGTGTTGTCTTCCCTAAATGTCACTGCCTCTCTCTTGAGAGCATTTCCTGCTCTCTCTAGGTATGAGGAGAACTATCATTCCACAATATTTATTGAATGAATGAATAAATGATTTAATGACTATTTCAGCCTGAGATCATCAAATCATTTAAGTTTCCTTTTGGTCCTTGAGTCAGCATATTTGTTTATATTTTTTATTTTAATGACTTTTTCAGTGAGAGGGTGAGGCTACTTGTTAAGGGGGAAAAGATTATTTTACCTTTTTAGTAGTGGGAATTTATTCTAGTCTGAGAGGAGGCACCATAGAAAGAACCCTAGGCCAGAAGCCTGGACACTTTGGTTCTCAGCCACTAATGAGCAGTACGACCTTGGTCACTAGTCCTTTCCAGGCTCTGGTTTCTTCATTTGTAAAATGAAACACCAGACGAGGCCATTTCTAAGGCCTCTTCCAGCTCTGTTGTTTTATAATTCCTTCTTAGTCTTTATGAGCCATGTTTGATTTATTAGTCACCCCAAAACAGCTCCAATGATGCAAGGCATTATAAAGAGCTGAATGTTGACTGTGTTTTCAGAATATCAAAATAACTTGATTCTTTTTACTCACTTAACTAAATATTCGGGTATTTTTACAGCTGGCCTGTTCTATTCATTTCCTTAATGAAACTGCACCTGGTTAGGGGCCAATTCTGTTCAACTTTCATACCAGTTCTGTCCCATCAGATTGGTCCCAGAGTGGGTTCCTAGTTCAAGTATCTTACTTCAACAGTACCTGAAGAGGGCTGTTTAACCAGAAACTTGAGAATAGGAGTTCTTCAGCTTCCATGTGCATAAGAATCAACCTGTGTGAGCTTATGAAAATGCATATTCCTGGGCCCTAACCTGAGAGAGTCTGATTCTGAAGGCTGGAGTTGGCACCCAAGTCTCTGCATTTTAACAAGCTCAGGTAAGAGTCTGATGGAGGAGTTCTTTGGTGATTATATGAGAAATATTAGCTTTGTTCGGGGGAAAGTTTTTGTCAAGAAACACTGTCAACACCGACTGAATTGTGTATCAATTTTAAGCCAGTATAGCTTAACTGCAGGTATTTGTGTGTGCAATTATTGGGGTTATAGGTAGCTAGGACTACAGTATGGTCTGAAATCAGCAAATCTCTCTGAGAACAGCTTGGGAAAGCACAGAGCTCTGAGTAGCTACCAATATTTGCCTCATTCTGGCTTTACTGCGCTGCTTTGCCTGACTCAGGTTGTCCGCTTCTTATCTGGGATCACCAGTTTGCCCTGATGCTGATGCACTCATGGAGAAAAGGCCCATCTCTCTCTGAAGCATCCAGTCCTCCTAGTCCAGGCTCTGTGCCTCAGACAAGGAAGTGCATCAACTTCCCAGCTTGCTCTCTGCCTTCCTCACAGCGACTCCACTATCACACAGGCCTGTGTCATGATACAACTGAGCTCAAGGATGGAAGGACTTGGGTGAGCAACTCTGTGGTGAATCACTTTTGAGACCCCTTGAGAGAGTTTAGTGCTGCTGAACAGGGAGAGATTTTACTCACGATTCCCGCTATTATATGAGAAGAAGATTCTCTTTGGAGCTGAGAACAGTCTGGAAAACATTTTCCCATTTTCATACAGGCTCAGCTGGATATTTGCCTTTTGACTCCTTCAATTTACAGTAAGTGCGCTTCTGTTTACAGAAGTTTTACAATTTACAATAATAAATTTACAAACAGTGAATTCTGTTTGTTTGATTGAACACATTTGGAACTGAATTGACCAATCTGACAGTATATAGGCACATAACCACAGTACAAATTGGAGTCATAAATCAGTGTCCTTCCCTGTATTCCCTCCCCTATACCTAGAACAGCCTAAATCAGATGATCCTTAGCCTTTACTCATCACACTCTCGGGGGGCGGGGGTGAACTTCTAAAATTCAGATTCCTGATTCCCACTTTCAGATATTCTGATTCACTGGGTTTGGGCTGAGGCTAAAGAAGCTGAAACATTAAACAAATACCCCCAAATGATAGTGATGCTGATGACCACACTTGGCAAAATATTACCCAGGGGTCTAACCCTTCAGGTTTACAAGTTCTTTGGACATACCACGCACTTCCATGTCTCGAGGTCTTTATTCAGTTTGCCTCTGCTGAAATGCCCTTCCCATCCTGGTCCAACCAGGAAAATTGCAGTTCACCTTCTGAAGGCCTACAAAAGTGTCATTTCTCCTATAGGTTTCTGTCAGACTTTCTCCTCTTCTCCACCACAGTTCTCTGCTACCTCATCTGTAATCCTATTGCAGTGTCTAAATAACTAAACACAGTGTTCTACAGCTAGTGTTTCATATACCTACCTTTCTAGTGTGTGAAATTCTGGAAGGCAGGGGCCCAGTCATCTTTGTTTCCTCAGTACCCAGCATCGTATCAGTTATGTTAGGTACTTTAAAATGCATTAATTCTAATAAACTCCTACAGCTACAGGTATATGATACACCTGCACAAACAGATACAAAAGTAAAGTTTTTTTTTCTTCCAAGTATTATAAAGTATAAGTTAGACCTTTAGAGTTCTCTTAGCAACATAGAGGCACAACAGGAGATGATGAAATCTTAAAGTAATCAGGAGGCCCCATCTTTGTGTAGATCACGTTTTCCACTTTGGTTGTGTTGATCAAAATTGGGTTATAGAATCAATATTTTCTCTATTGTATGTGTTGCCTTCTGAGGGAGCGGGTGCTTCTGGGGGTGCACAGTAAAGAAGATCAGAGGCAGAAGAGGGAGATTTTAGTGACAAGACCTGAGAACTGACTCCCTCATCAGGACAGCTTCTTCTTCTCTCCAGTCAGAGGCCATTTTCTGCCTTGTCTTTGTCTGTTGTGAGCTTCCTTGGAAGCAGCGGCCCCGTGGGAACAGGCATTGCCGTCACATGTCAGGCATTTAGGCATCTATTAAAGGGAGATGAAAAGGCTATTAGATGTGGCAGGCAGAGTAGAGGCAATGGAGAAAAGTGCAGAGGACAGGATTTTGATTGGGGATAGACCTCTCGCTAGTGGGAGCGATGTGTGTGTGGCTGGAGGGGGACACAGTGGCATCTATTATTAGTTCTCTTAAGATTCAATTATCAAAGGACCCGAAGCTGTCCCTCCTTTACTCCAATCAGCTGCAAAGATCCCAGTGTGAGGAGCACCAAGCAGAGAGGTTTCAAAATCTGAAAGTGACACAGCACTTGAAAAATTTCAGGTTAATTCTATAGTCTGCTTCCCTCCTATATTCCTCTAAAGGTCTGAAACTCAGCTTGATTTCAGCCCAGAATCAAAATATGTCTGAATCTCTCCTCCAGTAAGTATTTTTAGAAGATATTTACATCTACTACATCCCTCTTCACAACCATGCTTAAAGGAGACAGGCACAGTAAGAAGTTTTGCAAACGAAGAATCCAAGGTTCAGTCATTTTCCTGAGGTCCCTCAATGATGGCAGAACTATGTCTGAATGAAATCTCCCCTCTTCTAGCCATGCTTAGAAGGTGCAGGCTTGGAATGTGCAGAGGTGGAGGCCTATTATTTTCCCTCCCAGAGAGAAAGCATGAAAGAATAATAAAAGTAAGAAACTAAATGTCCAGCTCAGTCATTTCAAAGATTGTGGTCCGCTACTCACTAGGCTGTTGATGGCAGATCTGTAAACACTGAAGTCAGGAAAGGGGGCTTTAATCTGAGGGTAATGACAAACCCAGTGTGGGAAGAATCAATAGATTATTATGTGAATCATTGAGCTTTGTCATGCACAGCAGACTTTCACAGCAAGCACCCTCTTGCCACCACACAGCAAGATAAACAGGGCTTCTTAGTCTCCAGATCATAGGAATTAAAGCTATTGCCATGTTAGGCAGAAATTATTTTTAAAAGGATTTGTTTATCACCTATCTCCCAGCTATTGGGTACAGAGAACAAAGGCAAGCATTCTCTTACACACCTCTAAGTGCAGACTATCCGGCACCAGTTGGTATTTCGCCAAACCTCTGGTAGGAATTGGTATTGGACTACCCACCTCTGAGCCTTTTGGGGGTTAGATAGTGGTAGGAGTTTAAAGTGCTGAACCTCAAGAAAATGAACCTTTTTTTAATCAGCACACATTTATCAGAGCCTGAACCATACATTGTATTGTTTCTTTTGATGGAACTGAATGGGTACATAGGAGTACCAGACGAATGATAATCTATTTAGACTTTAGTGAAGCTCTTGACACTGTTTTGGGATGAAAGTCAGTGAAAATGACATAGTTACTTGGGTAATATAGCTGAAAGTGACATAGTAACTAACTAATTGGTTTCTAAAAAAGCCTAGATTAACAACAGTGCTGCTGCCTATTACCTTTCTCCTTTTAAAAAATGACTTTATTAGGCATATTTTACATATCATATAATTCACTCACATCAAGTGTACGATTCAATGATTTCTTAGTACATTTCCCAAGTTGGGCAACCATCAGCATAAATCTATTTTAGAACATTTCTATCACCCCAGTAAGATTGCTCATGCAATTTTATGGGTTAATTCCCTCTACCATTCACCATCCCCATCCTACCCAGGCAATCACTAACCTACTTCCTGTCTCTATAGATTTGCCTTTTCTGGACATTTCCTACAAATGGGATCATACAATACGTGGTCTCTTGTGTCTGGTATCTTTCACCTAGCATAATGTTTTTGAAGTTCATCAACATTATGGGATATATCGTTAGTCCATTCCTTATTACTGCTCAATTATATTCCACTGTGAGGATATATACATTTTGTTCATCTACTCACCAGTTGATGGGTCTGCAGGTTGTTTCCAATTTGGACCTATTATGAATAATGCTGTTAAGAAACTACCATGCAAGTCTTTGTGTGGATATACGTTTTCATTTCTCTCGGGTATATGCCTAGGAGTGAAATTGTTTTTCTTGAGTTATCCTCACCTCCTTTTACCATGGAATTCCTTTAACATGGTGAATCACTCTATGTGCCATCTGACTCCTCCTTTTGAAAGTCAAAGTGAAAAAGGGGGGTGGATCAGGTAGCCAAAAGATATTTGGGGGCAGAATTCCCCCAAGGTGCTAGAAATAAATTTTCCCTGCGAAAAAAACAGCCAGAAATGGGTAAAACATTTTATCATAAAGTTGAATACTGAAACAGTTCCATTGTATTATGGTAACATTTGCTGTTCCTCATGTCCTCTCATTTGTTTCTCTTGTCCAGTGTCCACACTGGGACCACTCATTTTCCTTAAACACAATGTTCCCAACATTAAAGCATAAAATACAAACTCCTTAGCATGTTTTTCAAGGTCCTATGATGTAATTTCAACACCCAACTCAGTCAGGATCTAGTCAGAAGAAGAGAGTCCTTGCGAGGTAGTTCAAACGAGGGAGATTTAATACAGGAAACTTTTTACATAGGTGTTGAAAAGAACTGAAAGACCAAAAGAGGTGGTGGTTAGGCAACATAGATGTTAGCACACAGTCATAGATAGAAGCTGCCACCATCCCTGGTGCTGGTGGGACAGTGGGAAGAACAGTGCTATTAGAGTCAAGAGGTAACTGTGCTCTTTTGTCCCCAGCTGGCCGGCTCTGGAATGAGGGAAGAGACAGCCTCTGTCTTCCTGAGACATCACCCAACACAGAGAAAGAGGATTGAAATGTTCTGGTTTACATTTTTTCCTGTCTTGCAGTCTCCTGCCAGTGCATCATTTTGGCCAAACCTAGCTGGCAGCAAGTTGGCAAGTGCATCTGAAAAACAGAGCAGGGCAGGGAAAAGATAAAATAGAAAGCAGGTAAAAGTCCAGCTCTGTCTGCCTACTTGCCTGAATTCACAGTCCTCAGAATATATATACCGTGAAAGTTCCAGCCTCCTGAATAGAGCCAGTACAAAGCTATTAAAGTCTTCTGTGCCTTGAACAGAATTCTAGTGCTAGAAGGGACATTATCAACCATCCGGGCCAGTGGTTTCTGAAATCCTGTAGGGGCTGCTGAGCAGAAATCAAAGCAGAGCTGTTTTTTTTTGTTTTACATGTTAAAGCTTCCAAGTAAAATTCTCATTGAATAAAGGAGTCTGTGATTGGTCCGGCTTGGCATTTTACAAATGGGAAAAATGAAGTGTGAAGAGTTTAGTGACCCTTTCAAGATCCTGCCGAGTTTCCTCCTGCAGCACAGAAATATTTGTTGAAGCTAGAGCAAGGACTCAGGTTGCCAGGGCTCTGTCCAGTCACCACTGACCTCCACGCTAAAGCAGTGGCTCTCAGCCTCTGATGTCCCTAAGAGTCACCTGAAGAATTTTAAGTACATATATAGATACCTCCCCTTCCCCACATCATAATATCCCGGGTCAGGGCCAAGGAATACTTTATATTTTTCAAGGTCTACAGGCATTTAGGTACAACCCCTAGAACAACTGCTCTAAAGAGAACTGTTCACTAATCACCAAGGCTCCTCAGTCAAGAGCAAATTCAATTACAATCAGTCCACCTTACATTTTTATAGCACTTTCCCATTTATTACTTAATTTAATCGTAGCAGAACCCTAGGTGGTAGAACACAAAGGAAACTAAGGCTTGCTCAAAGTTGCACAGCAGAAAATGAGTCCCAGGATTAGAGCCCAAAATTAGAATACTAGGTTCTGATGTCCAGTCTGATGTTCTATCTTATCACTGCAAGTTGACCTTCTTTACGCCAGTTACTATGGTAGGAACACAGCATTTTAGAATGATTTCCAACAAAGAAACCATGGACAATCCCTCTTTCCTTAGGCATTATTAATCTCAGGAAGACAGTGACAAAGGAGTACTTCCCCAGTTTGATGCACATCTGCTATCCACAAGAAAACCACCCACTCCAAAAATCTCCCCCAAGGATTTCAGAAAGTCCCTAGCACTTACATGTCATGTGCTAGGAAGAATGTTATCCTTTCAGCATCTCACAGGGCTCACTATGCTCTTCCCTTCAAATTCTAGCCACAGTGGACTTTCTTCTGACTTTCTCAGTGTTCATATGTGTGAATCCCCTCCCACTTCTCCATCTTGGTGAAGACAAGCAGAAGCCACCATTCTCTTTGTGCTATAGTGTGCATTTAACCAGCTCCCTCAACGTTGAAAATCAACCATATTTACTGTTTTTCATTTTTTGGTGAATAAAGGTCTTATTTTTGTGAATAAAACTCTTATTTTTACCTCCTCCCTCTCCCTGCTTGCCCTCCCTTCTGGCATCAGCCCATTGCCTTTGGACCAAGTTTGGGTTTTTCAACTTCTCTTTCTTAAAGGTGGTCTTTCCCGGGAGGCTCATGGGTTCTGCTTGTAAATAAAAGCATGGTAGGCCTGTTCTGGAAATTTTAGAAATTTCAGAATTTATGATTAGGCACAGAAGATGGGAGCCCTCTTTGTTCAGTTAAGGATGAATTTACCACAAAATTAAATTTACTACAGTTCCCAATTCTCTGAGCATTCTGGTTAATCAAGATTCTATACATATATTATTAGTCATCAATACTTATTGATTCTAAATCAGAAATGTAGTAGTTGTGAGTCCCAAACCCATGCATTCTCATGGAGGGCATGAGATTTACCTGGGGAGTATATTTAAAATGCAGATTCTTGAACTTGCCATACAGAATCTCTGATTCAATAGGCCCCAGGCAGGACCTGAGAATCAGCTTTCTCTTAAGCATTCAGATGACTCTGATTGGGTTAGATCAGAACCATATCCTGAGAAACTCTGGTTTATGAGCGCAGTCCTCTGGATTGGAACTGCCTGGGAAGCTTTTCTTAAATGCCTTCACATAGGTCCCACTCCAGAGCTATCTAGCGCCAGAATCTAGTGAGAACAGGAGGTAGGATACTGGTAGAGTATCTCTTCAGTAGACTTAAAAGATCTTCTAGGATTAGGAACCACCATTTTTAGTTTCATTTTTCCCAAAAATTAAAATCATTATCAACATGTGGAAATTCTTTGATTTGGGGTCCAGGCTTCCAATAAGTCTGGCAAAAACAGAAGGAAACAATAGGCTTTTCTTCATGAAAATGAGTGTTTATTTAAGATATCAAGTACCTCAGTAAAAGGTGATACCCTGATGCTTTATCATTAAATAATAACATTGGATGTTTAATAATTTACATAAATTTGCTTCTCTCTGCCTCGTATCAACAGACTATTCTACTAGCTGAAAGGTTCAAATTAGGAGAAATTCGTATCATTCCCTTCAGTCCCTTTATGCCTTCACTTTCATGCCTCTCTTTTCTTTTTTAGCAACTAGACAGAGAGATTAATTTTATATATTGTTACCATATTTCCCTGCCCAGATATCAGAACAACAATTAACAGAAACTAGTATGTTTATGGAGACAGTGGGACAGAATGTTTAAAATCAGAACTGCCCTGGAAAATGCAAAACATATGCTTTCCTCTGTCTGAAATCCTGTGATTTTCTTATCCTCAATTACATCTCTCAGTTGCTCCAAGCTGCCTCCCCTGCTGTCCTACCCCCAGCACACCAGCTGCTAGGTGTAGCTTAATTATTTAAACACAATGTTGGGGATTGCCCTGCAACTACTGCCTTGCAATTTACAAACATGGCTTCAATACAAACTGCTTTGATGATGTAAGCTTTGGAATTATAGAACTTTCTATAAATTCTTTTCTAAAGCACTTACGAACCTGGTCAGATTTCAAGGGTTTTCCTTTTTCCCTCCCTCACCTTCCATTAATTTATTCACCTGCACATTTTACATCTAGGAAGTGCCAGTTGACTGTGTTAGGCCCTGAATACAAAGATGAATAGAGCTCAATATATCCCTTGGTCTGGAGGAAGAGAGAGAGTAAAACACATAAACAAATGATTATGAGTCCTAAGAACTACAGTAATGTGAACAGTAAGCCATGGTGACCCACAGGATGAAGAGTTGCAGGAATGTCTCTCCAAGGAAGTGACACTGGAATGGAATCTTCAAAGTTACACAGGAGTGTGCTTAACGGATGAGACAGAGGAGTGCAGAGGGGAACAGAATGGCTTGACTGAGGAACTGAAATTCTTTCAGAACCACAGAGGAAGGCATGAAAATACAAAGGCAGACCCAGAGAAAGACAAGCATGCTTGTGAGGAAGATTCTGTAGAGTGGGGAGCCACTGAAGGGTCTTCTGTAGGAGAGTTGCAGAGGACTTTTGGAGTCCATCCAGCACTACCCTGCTCCTGGGGAACCCCTTTAACAAGTCCTTGAAATGAGAGCACAAGAAATAAAATCTTCTCACAAGACCTCATGACTCTGCCTCCTTGGCCCCCGTGATTGGTCTGGAGGTGGAGGACTGACCAGCAATGCACCATTCACAGGACCTCAGCTCCCCTGCCTCAGTGATTGACCAGGGGCTTGGTGCATAGTTACACAGGCAGGCTCAGAGGAGGCATTCTTTACTTGATCCTGAGAAAGCTTGGAACACAGGGTTGTGCTGCCAGAGGACATTCCCCTACCTGGTAGGGAAAGTCATTTCTGTCTAGAAGAGAATATACAGTTTGGGGCACACACAGAGAAGCAGAAACATGAGCCACTGAGAGAGAGAGAATTGTGACAGCTTTTAATGCCCTCCTTCTAGACTGGGTGGTCTCCAAAGCTGCCTTGTTTTCCCCTTCCTAAAACTTAGTTCTTCAGGAATTTTTTCTACACTATGTCACCTCCTCCCCCAAACCCCTTCCCCAAGTCTTCTAATTGCTTGAGCTACTTTGAGTCCATATTTGGCAGGGGCACCCAGGCTCACTGACCAGTGGTGAGGTCCTCATTCACCCTCCTCTACTAGAAATGCCCACAGCTCCCCACCCTGCAAGGAAAGAGGGGTTTTACCTAAAGCTCCTATATGTCTTAATAAATCCATGTCCAAAAGTTCCATGTCAAAAGAATACTTAGGGAAAAAAATGCCATTCTTGGAAAGAGACCCCTAACAACAAAAAGCAACAGCTATCGTAAGGATAGTCCTGATCGTTTCCTTAAGCTACTAAATCAGTTGCACAAGAAGCAAAAGTACAATTGTAACTCCAAAACACCAAGCAGACAGGGACACAGGGTTAAAAAATTAAAATTAAACTTAAAAATGAAGTTTGATAGGGGAAAAAAACACCCATTCTTATTTCCAAAGAAACACTGACCAATACAGAAATAAGTATTGAGAATATATATTAAGATGTCAAATCAAAGTGCATTCGTTTTCTATGCTAAAGACCAATTGCTTGAAAAAGTGCCCTGGAACTAAACTTGGCTTCTTGTTCATTTAGAAAGAAATAGGTGATCTCTGTCAACATTAGGGGTCAGGTTGGAAAGGCCTTTGCAAGCAAAGTGCTGAATTACCCAACTGAGCTGACTGGAGCCTGGCTGTCTCGAGCCTTGGGCAGATAACACACCAAAGCACTGGCCTCAGATTCTCAAGGGCAAACCCCAAAGAGACCACATTTCTGTAACTTGGCCTGAATGTTCCCACAGCACAGAGGGAAGTGAGACTATCTCTGACTTGCCAAATCCATCTGAAAAGGCATACCCCACTGGCAGCAGCCTCTTCTCCTAAGAATTCTGGGAGAAGATCCAGACAGAAGCACTTTATGTGGGGCAACGAGGCACTACTTTAGCATCCTGTTTCCTCTCCTGGCAGGCGGACATTTTTCTTTTTGTCTGTTGTAGAAACAATAACTGGATTATGTGCCTAGGTTACCTAAAAGATGGAAATCGGTGACTGAGGGAAAAACTGCAAAGGAGGTTATTGGGGGGCAGAGAGAGAGGAAGGAGGGTGAAGATGACTTTAGATCAGCAAAGCATATCCCATGAGACAAGCTAATACTGACAAAGGACCTCTACAAAGAGGACGAGGTGGATCTAGCTTGCTCAAGGGATTTCCATTGACACAGGAAAGCAGGCTTTGGGAACTGTTGGCACCACGTGCCATGTTTAGGGTGAAGGTCTCCTATTTTTCCTGAGGATGAAGTGGTTACCTTTTTTGGTGGCAAGAGAGCACTGATCTACCATTGAAATGAAAACCCATTCTTCCTGGTTGGCTGTGTGAAGCCCTTCCTCCTCAGGCTTGGACTACTCTGGGATCTCTCACACATCCCCCACATCTGACCAATCTTTATCCAGCTACAAAGCTTTTATTTATTAAAAATAGCTTTGGTATTGTTTTTCTAATTATACATGCTCCATGGGGGAAAAAATCAAGGACCTATAGAAAAGTACAATGTTAAAAGTAAAAACAACCCAAAGCCTATAAACCAATATAAACATTTTGACAAATAATTTTTCCATTCCTTCCTCCTCCCCTCCCTTTTCCTCCCTCACATACTTATTTAATGCCTACTATGTGACAAGTACTGCAAGAGAGAATAGTGTCTCTGTCCTCATGCCTTAGAATCTAACGGTCCTCGAGGATCTCCACCTCTCTGTGCATAAGCACACACATACAGTTATATATATATAATGTTATATACATATATCATTTTAATAATTATACACAAATGAAATTGCTTTAAAATCAGCCTATAATCTACTTATTTCCTCCATTCAGTAATAAGCCATAAACATTCCATCAATATATATCACCATATTAATGACACCAAGATGAGATTGGTCAGTAAATGAACGTTTTATATTTTGGCACAAAGTGCTACACTGTTCTCCACAAAGGCTGTACCAGTTATAGCAGGCAACAACTATGGTTAGAGAACTTAGTGCCCCACACTCAGTTTACCATTGTCTTTCAGTCGTATTTGTAATGTTTTTTCTTTTTACATTCATGTATTTTTCCCCCCATGGAATCAAATTTATCCATCTTTTCTTTCATAGTTTCTTTTTTGTGATGTTTAGAAAGGCTTTCCATATGATCACCTTATCTTAAAAGGTATTTTCTTTTAACATTCTTCTGGTTTCTTTTTTTATATTTAAACCTTTGATCCATCTGGAATTTAGTGTAATGATTTACTTAAGGCCACAGATTTATTCTTTCCTAAATATACTTAAGAATTGTTATTTCACAGGGCTTTTTTTATGTATAGAGTGCAAGCTTCATGGTGTCATTTTGTTTTTATTTCACATGCATACTAATGCTAGAAATTCCACAATTAGAGACTAGTGTTTCAGTCTCCGTTAAAATATAAACATCCTATGAAGAGGAAATACCTCAAGGTTTTAGCAACCATTTCTTTGACTTAGTGTAAACTGAAACTTCTCTAGGAGCAGAGCAGGACATATGAGATGGATTTTGAAGTGAGAAAGTGGAAGATACAGCACTTTTTGAGCAAAAGAGACACTAGGAAGAAAATTCGGCATTGGAGTGTGGAGATAGTAGTGAAAATAATGAGCAATGAGGCCAAATGGGAGGACAAAAAAGCCAGACACTGGTGGGTCTTATATGCTATTTTCAGAGGCTTAGGCTTTCTTTTAGAGGAGACGGGGAAATGGAAATAGAAATGGTTAAACATGGCAGAAACATGGCAGATTCTGATTTAGAGTAGATCATCCTGATGGCTTTATGGATGATGTATTTGGGGACTAAGAGAAGGGAAACTACTTAGGAGGCCATGGAGGTAAACAAATTGAGAAGTAATGAAGCTCTGAATGAAGGTTTTGGAATTAATTGATAGCAGTGGGCTGAAGGATTTGAGAAGTATTTATGTGGTAAAATTAGCCTATGAGGGTAAGGGAAGGAGAGAGTCATAGATGAGGCCCAGATTTCTAGTTCTAGTACCAATCTAATGAAAAAGAACTTGCAAAAATGATTAGTGATTAGTTTTCAGGAAAATGCAAATTAAATGCACACCCACCAGAATGGCTGAAATGAAAAAAAAGACAAGCAATATCAAGTGTTGATGAGGATGGGAAAATTGGAACTTTCGTATGCTGCTGGTAGTAGTATAAATCGTCACAATCCTTTGGAAAAGTGTTTGGAAATATCCACTAAGGTCAGACTTACACATAACCTTGAGCCAGAAATCCCACTTCTAGATATGTGCCTAACAAAAATATGTAATATGTTCGCCAAAAATCATGTGTGACAATTTTACAGCTTCACTAGTCATAATAGCCCCAAAGTTGAAATAACAAAAAAGTCCATCAGTAGCAGAATAGAAAAATAAATTGTGATTTACTAATATAATAGAATATCACATAATTATGAGAATAAACATGCTACAGCTACATACAACAACATGGATGAATCTCATAAACATACTATTGAGTTACAGAAGCCAGGTACAAATGGAACATGTACTCTATGGTTCCATTTATATGATATTCAAAAACAAGCAAAATTAATCTATGGCATTAGGGGTCAGGATAGCAATACTTTTAAAATGCGGAGGATAGTGATTAGAAGCGGTCATGAGGAGGGCTACTGGCTGCCGGTATTTATTGGCCTATTTTTTTTGATGTGGGTGCTGCTTACATGGGTGTGTTTACTTTCTGGAAGTTCATTGATATGTGATCCAAGCTTATGACTTGTGCTCTTTTCAGGATGTATATTTCAATAAAAAGTTTAATAGATTCCTTTCAAAAGTAAGGTCGTTCCGTACATGTGTGTGAATGGTTAGTTCTGTTTGGCGTATGTTGCATATTGAAGTAATGGATCAATGGGTAGGTGTGTGTGAATCTCTGGGCAGGAAAAGCAAACAGCAGGTAAGAGGTCGTAGCAACCCTGTGGGAAAAGAGTATGAATGAGGGGAGCAGTAGGCCTTGGATATAACTCTGGAGAATATCAGCATTTAAAGTGTAGGCAGAAGAAGGACTTGTGTAGAGGATAGAAAAGAAATAGCATGTAGAATCATGAGCAGGAATTGCTACTCCTGGTAGCCAAGGTAGTAAAATTCTCAAGAAGGGAGTGATCAGTATCATCAAATGAAGATGAGAGACTTTAAAATCAGGAGTGAGAATGTCCATTGGAGTTAGTTGCAGCAGGTCATAGCATACGTCAGCTAGACTGATTTCTGTGGAGCAGTAGGTTTAGTAGGGATAACAGTGGTAGAGACCAGCTGGTTTGTACTATGGCTCCAACATTACCTGCGATGATTGTTTAAAATGCAGGTTTCTGAGATACACCCTCCAAGATTTTGGTCCCATGGATCTTGCTTGAGGCTCTGATGATTCTGAAAGTCTATAGCATCTGGAACACACCTTGAGAAACTCTGGATTAGAAAGGAGCATGTGTCTTCCTGTAAAACCTAAAGCTTCCCTCAAAGCTGGACAAGTCAACCGATCTCTCTGAATTTTGGCTTACTCATTTTATTAAAATGAGGGTGCCAATACCTAATAGGATTATATGTGTGAGAATAAAATAACTTAATGTTCATTTCATAATGAACATTTCATAATATATAAATATATCAGATCATCATGTTGTATACCTTAAACTAATATAATGTTTTATGTCAATTATATCTCAATAGAACTGGGAAAAAATGAGTTAATGTAGGTAAGTGCCTATTATTGTGTGTTTTTCCCTCCCTCCTCTATTATATGTACAAGCCCATGACATTCTCTTTCCTGAAGGGAAATGTAAAAATAAAAATGACAGTGTATACATTGCCAGAAAACAATGTCTAATGGGAATCTGGCCTGGAGACAGTTCTTGATTTTGGACAATTCACAATTGTTATTGGCAGTAATTCTTGAACTAGAATTTACTGAATCTTATAAAAGTATCTGATGAAGGAACTCTGAGATAACCCAGAATAAAGTGCTTTTAATAAGAGAAAATGGAAATTTTCTGATTAGAATAAAGAAATAATTGAACCATGAATTGATAAATAGATTATCAGTAGGACCTTGCAGGCATAAGGTGGCATTAGGGCCATCGGTTATTGCTTGATAACTCTTGGAGGACTGAAAGAAGCCCTGGGCACTGGGAAAGGTAATATTATGCCTTAGGGTGGGTATGTCCATTAGATACCAGTTAATTTAGCTTCCTTGATAGGAAAGATACTACAAAAACAAAACAAAACAAAAGCTACAATGAATCGAATACTGGTGTATAGCGTATTCCATTGTGAAACCATAAGAAATAGTCAACTACCAGAGCTTTCTATGTGCCAGGAATGGCGTTAGGTACTTTTGCCTAAATTTTACAGTTGAGAAAATTGAGACTCATAAAGATTAAGTGAATTATTCAAGGTCGTACCTGACTCTGTTTGATCTGTTGCTTCTGCAAGGACTTTAATAAAGCTTAAGGATCTGTGCTATTTGCACACTAAGGAGATATGGTACAGACTAGGTTCTGACCTTATCTTATTAAGTACAATTCTTGCTCAATGTGCCAAGCAAATAGTATAGAAAAATCACTTCTGTGGCATAGAATGCCTAGGTGTTCACCAAACCTATTTCCTCTTCTTTCTGGAACTACAGCTAGACTGCATTTCCAAAACTTCTTTCAGGAGGTGTGGTCATACAACTAAATTCTGGCCAATAGACGATGCTGGACGTGATGTGTACCATCTCCATGCCTAGCCTAATAACAATAAGGTGAAATAAAATTAGGTCTCTCGATCGCTCCTCAGAGGAGAGTCAACCTGCTGGTTAGGAATAACTATTTTAGTTTTGACTGAAGTAAAAAAGAAAAAACACCACAACTTCTATTTTGTTAAATCACTGAGATTTGAGAGTTTATCTGTTATGGCAATTAGAGTGACCTTGGAAGGCTTTTTCATTGGTGTCACACTAAGCAGTCCTGTGATTGATATCAACAACTATTAATTAAGATGCCATCTGGATTAACTTGACAAGGATTACCAACACTTTAAAAGACAGGAATCAACTTTACTGTAAATTGTTTTTGAAAAAATCCTTCAAAAAATAAAATGGAAATTCAATAGTTATGTAGAGTACAATTAGGAGCAAACACACACATACTGAGATATAAGATGAGCAAGTGACTGACCACTTTATTGCTGAAAAAAAAATCCCATGGTCAAAATAGAACATAAATTGGATATGAATAAGCAATGATGTTGCTAGTTTAGATGTAATTTTTGGTAAATAGACATACACACAAACACCTAAGGTATGGGAAGGAGAAAGTCACATTGGTACAGGAATTGGCAGGGGTGGGGCAGAGGGCTTTTTTAAATTTGAGAGCCCACAGCTCTCACCCAAATCTAAAAATTAGTCATAAGTGTCACCAAAAAGCAACCTGAAATTAGATAGGATAACATTAGGTTTTTAGTATAATCAACCATCCTTGGCCTTTAACTCCATGTGAAGAATTGGTTATGGGTAGTGTGACCGTGTGTCGCAGCTTGCCCAGAACAGTCCCAGTTTATGACTGTGGTCTAGGCCGAATTATTAATAGTGCCCCCTTTCTTTCTCCAGAATGCCCCAATTTGAATGATAGATTATAAGATCACCCTTGTTTGGGGCCAAACTTTAGGAGCTCAGTGCAGGCTTTCCTCCCTGCTCCGACAACCAATACTCATGGAGAGCTACTGATACCACTAATACTACCATGAAAGTAGGGTGATGAAGCAGAAAACATTTTCCTTCTCTTTTAACTTCACACTATTGTTGAAAACTCAGAATGAGCTTAACAGCCACTTCTTCCATAATATTTAATTATTACCACAATGAAAGGCAACAACAGATCAATCATTTTAAAATGACCATCATCATTTTAGGTAGATGTCCCTAAAATTTTGCCTAGATTATTCTAAACAACCCCATACCATAGGCACTGAGTTATATTAGCAGGTATTTTGCAAACAGTGTATATTAGAGGGCACATAAGGATGTAATTCTGAGTGATGCTTGATCTCTTATGGTGCTTTGCTAAGATGATTGGGGAGGGGGTTCTAAGGAAAAGCATTACAACTTCTTTGAAATATTTCCCATGCTAAAGTTATTGTAGCCAGTGCCATGGCTCTAATTCTCCATTTGGGCTTCCTGTAGTCCTAGAGAACTCAAAGTGTCATAAATATGATGTACCTTTTTAGAGATTCAATTTTACTTTGGTGTTTCTAATTTTAACTTTTTTATATTTGAGTAAACATGAATGTATTATTAAATGGAATACAAGATATACATGAACTTTTAAAAGAAAAGATGAATTCTCCAAGAATCTCTCCCATTTCTGATAGACTACGTAGTGATTCTCCCCATGTCTTCTGAATACTAGGGTGGGAAAAATGGGAGAAGCACTGCTCTAAGGTAGAGCATTTTGGGGCCTTGATAATCCAGTCATCTGTTTGTTACCATGGTCCCAAACTCAACAGACTGGAATATAACATGGGGGTTAAAAGCACAGGTTTTGGTATTGAACAGACCTAGTAACTGTCCTGTGTATCAATTTACTAGCTCTGAAACTTTGCATACATTCGAAATAGGGATAATAATAGTTAATTCATAGAAGTATTTTGACTACTAAAGGATGTATGTAAATTGTTCAGCACAATACCTGGGACATAATAAGCACTCCACAATTGTTCATTATTATTATTTCTTGAGAGGCCTCTTGACCTATTCATGGGAACTTCCTATGATCACCTACTCTGTATAATTTTGTTCTAGTAAGTATAAAAGGGGATGTGGAGAAACTGAAAGTGATCCCAAAATAAAGCAACAACAACGGCATTTTTAAAAGCTGGGAAGCTGTAAAGAAAGATGAAAGGAGCCAGGGTGTTTTTAGCTTGGAGAGGAGGAAGCCAAAAAGTGACAACAGCATTCAAGTGTAAGAATTATTATGAGGAGGAGGCTGACAGGTTGTTTTCCATTTCTACAGGGGTTAGAAATGTAAATACTACAGCAGAATAACTTGATTTGACACAAATAAGGATGTCTTGTCAGGGAGAGTGACAACACTAGAACAGCGAGCTAGAGAGGGTATGGTTATATCAACCTGGTGCATCTAAAAATATCCTGGCTAATTTAGGTGAAAATCTAGTTATAGCTGCCCTGGCTTCCCTTTTAAATCTGAGTCCCAGAGATCAGTTTTCAATCAGTTCAGGGACACAGTCTTTGGCAGATGTTGATATCAGACTCTATAACATATAAAGCAGAGATATATACTCTTGGAGACATATAAAAATCCATGTGATATATAATTGGAAGAATAGTTTTATAATGATGATAATAATGTTAATAACAATAGTTAACTTTTTTAAATACTTACTGTGGGAAAGACTGTATTCTAAGTATGCTATATGTCTTATCTTTTGCTGTTCAATAATTAGTATTTGCACTTAATTCCAGGAATAATTCTAACCATGGAACTTCTATTTTTTTTAACATCTTTATTAGAGTATAATTGCTTTACAATGATGTGTTAGTTTCTGCTTTATAAGAAAATGAATCAGCTATACGTATACATATATCCCCATATCTCCTCCCTCTTGCATCTCCCTCCCTCCCACCCTCCCTATCCCACCCCTCTAGGTGGTCACAAAGCACCAAACTGATCTCCCTGTGCTATGTGGCTGCTTCCCACTAGCTATCTATTTTACATTTGGTAGTGTATATATGTCCATGCCACTCTCTCACTTCGTCCCAGCTTACCCTTCCCCCTCCCCATGTCCTCAAGTGGACATTCTATTTTAAATCTATCCAGGAGTGAATACCTGATGAACAACACCCCACCTAGTCAAATTCTACTCATCCTACCATGCCCAGCTTAAATTGCTCTTTCTCTGTGAGAGCTGCCTGAGTTTCCCTAGTCACTTATTTTTCTCTAAACTCACAGCTTTTATCCTCAGTATGACTATTTATGCAATATATGAGATTTAATCAGACCATTACTTTGAGGTATTTGTGCTGATAATTTGTTTGGCTATTCAACCCTTATCCCTTTAACTCTTCATGAACATATGTGAGATCTTCCAAGCCCAATTGTAAAATCTTCAGGGAAACCAGCTGTAGTAGTCATATGTTGGTTTTTGGCAACAATATCCATTTTCCTACTTTAGAAACAGTAGCTTGTTTCTCTTTTGGGAAGTTATCTTTCTTCCATTGTGTGTGGTCTTGATAGGACAGTCTGTCAAAGCTTTCTGCACTTCCTCTCCCTAAGGGTAAGTAAGTGACTCAAAGGCTAGTTGGAATTCTTTCCCAGGGCTTTGAAACTTGAACAAAGTGTAACAAACATAGGGAAAAACAGTTGATTTGTTCTAGTGGCAGTGTCCTGGGGAAGTTGTCTATCTTCTGCTAACTTGGCCCCCTAGATCTACCAGATCATATTCTAGTCAAGCCTGCTACTCTAGCTTTTCTTTGAACAACATGATAGCCTTGCAACAAGTTAGTCAATTTTTCTGTTGCTGGCAACCCAAACATTCTAACTGTTACAGGGGCAAACCCTATACTTGTTTGCATGGCCCATCACACAACTCACAGTGCTTGTCACAGGGTAAGTGTTCATTAGTGACATTCTGAAGAACTTAAATGGAAAAACAAGCACTGACCAAAAGAAAAAGGATCTATGGAAGCATTTCATAAATAGATAAGAGGTATAAAAATTCCACTGGAGAGCTCAGGAATGCTATATTAATGATCAAATTATTAACTAGTGAATTTACATAATCCCAACATCCACCCTAGCTGCCTTTGCTTTGCTTATTAAAGTACTTGGGAAAGGCAAGTGGCACATTCTGCAAAATCCCACAAAGAAGCCCCAAACATACTGACTGTACATTCTTACTTGTAGAACTCTCAGCATTTCCTGACCCAGAAGGCCCTCCTTTAAGTAATGCTAAAGAAGTTGACCTGAGCCAAGATGAATGACAGTCACTGCATCACACCAGGAATTCACCCTATTTTTATATTTTCAAATGAATGTAGTAGAGTCATACAGATGTGCACTACTCAGAGCTGGAAAGAAATGAGGACAGAGCTCAGAGAAGTCAAGCACGGGGGTCAAGCATGAGACCAAAATAGAAAGCAATACCCACAGTAGTTGTACTGTTGTTCGCAGTACAGGGAGTTGGATCAGATGACCTCTAAAGCCTTCTCCAACTTGGGCATTCTTTGTTTCTACTTCTTTTAGGTTTTCATTGTTGTAAGTCTAGAATCAGCCCCACTAAGAGGCACTGGTAATTGTAGAAAGATCTAAGAATGTGGAAAATGATGTTTCAGCAGTTGGCTTAAAAAAAAAAACTCTACTAGCCTACAAATAGAATTTTCATTCAGTAAACATTTGTTACTAGCATATTGTGTACAAATAACTGTGCTAGGTGCTAGGAGGAAGAGCAAGCAGAGATGCAAAGAAAACTAGTTACAGCTGCTGCCTTTCAGGAGCTTATAATTTACTGAAAATGATGCTGTGCTACTTTGCACTTTTTGCACCAAGACCATTCTTTGTAAATAGTAGCCTTTCACAAATTGATCAGTGACAAAGAACTCTTCTTGCCTTCAAGGAGCTTTTAGTTCTTTATTTGATCACTGATTAATTCAACAGTCTGCACTGTACTAGGCTCTGTGCTACGTGCTGTGGACACCATCAAGAGAAAGATTTACAAGGTCTCTCCTTCAGGGAGCTCAAAGGGAAATGGGATGACCTAAGGCTCCTACTTAGTTTTACTCTGCCAGTTCTGAATCTTCTCTAAGCCTGTTCCTCCCATAGTCATAGTGCCATTTTGGAAAATCAAATCTGATCAGGACATATTTCCCCTGCTTCAAACTCTAATGGTTTCCCTCAGTGTGTAATTCAAACTAATGCAAATAGGGTCCTGCGTCATCTGGCTCTTGGCCATTTTCATTTGCAGGGCCTTTAAATGGCAGGGTGGTAGCCCCTTATAATCTAATTCAGCCTGGACAGATTGCAGTTGTTGGAATAAGCAGGCTGAAGTGCTATCACCAAGCTTATCATAAATACCCGTAAGTATAAAGTAATCATCTCTACCCACCGAATCCAGAGGGGATGTGGTAAAGATCCAGAATTGAAGCCCATGGAGAAGTAGATCAAAAGCAATGCAATAATCTAACACAAATGGTTTAACTTTTATTGCTCCAAGGTAAGCACTCTAGCCTCAGTGAAATAGATACATGGGTGGAAGGAGACTTAAGAAATGAGAAAACATGATATCCTGAAAGGATAATAGTGGCAAGGATTTTTATCACCTTGCTAATCTTTGAAGCACTGTCTGAACAGTTACTTGAGATGTTCTTGGATCCTCTTAGGCTGCCATTAAAGATCATGGGCAGAATTTGTCTCTTTATCTGAGAGATGTTCTAAACAATAAAAGTGCTTCAAAGGGTCTGTGACTTCTGCTGCCATCCATGCAACATTCATCACATTCCCTAAGGAATCTGTAATTCAATAAAGGTTAAGAACCATGATAAACCAAGGCTATGGACATAATTCCAATACCGAATTCAGTTCTCTTTGTTAATAAGAAGGGCAAACCAGATTCTTAGGTTAGTATATGAGGCAAGTGGTCACTGAAAATTTTGTGTCTAAAACTCAGCTATAATTTGGACTATTAATACAGTTTCCTTAGCTATAATTTGGACTATTAATACTTATTTCACAGGGTTATTGTAAGGATGAAATGAAATAATGTTTGTACAGCACTAAGCACAGTGCTTGAAACTTGTTAGGCACTCAAATGGTTGTTCATGCTGTTATTATTTCTCTGATTCTCACATAGTGCCCGCGATACTGTGAATTTTCATATTGGGGCCCTCCTATGTGCTTTCTATGCTCCTTTTGTCCCTCATGAAAAACACTCTTCTAGGTCTTCAGAGGCTATGTAAAAATATAGAATATTCAACCTGGAAAGAATTTGGAGGAAACTCTTTATTTTAAGGAAGAATATGCTAAGGCCTGAAGGCTTATCCAAGGTCACATGGCTAATTAGTGGCAAAACTAGGTCTTGACCCAAGTCTCCTGACTCCTAGTCAGTGGCTTTACTGCATTATTATTATTATCTGAAATTGTGAGGGGCACCCCAAATCAATACATTAGTATGTATTTACTGAGCACCTACCTAAATGAATCTAGAACTGCTAAAAACTTTGGAAAGTATTAAATAAGTATGAGGCACATTCTTCAAATTAAAATTATTATAATTTATCACACAAATGAATCAAATTGCTCCTCTCATTGTAGATGTCTTTCCTCATTAATTTTGCATTAATTTTGAATTCTACTTTTTATGTTTCTATCTTCAACAATGAGAAGAGGGAAAAGCAATTGTATACATGAATCCTTGCTAAGCGACTTATGGCTGATTATTGCTATGCAGAAAACTCCATTATTAGGGTGAGGCCCACGTTCACACATCGTCCAATTATATCTCCCAATAATCCTATTTTATAGGTGAAATAAAAAAGGCATGGAGACATGAAGTAACTTGCCCAAGTTCCTCTCAGATGCCAAAGCCCATGTTTACACCATGCAGATTCCTTTGAACTTTTTAACTTCAATATTAATCCCTAGAAGCAAAATAAATAAAAAAGGACAATATGCAAGTATGATACATATAAATTGCTTAATTAGTAGAAATTTATTCCACAAACATTTGTTAGGTGCAGATTATTTACGAGGCTACATCTTAAGAGGGTAAAATTAGCATCACAGCAACAGCCACAAATGGCATTTCCTTCACTCCATCCATACCCCCAGCACGGCAGCTCCCACCCCTGGGTCTTGCCTTTGTTTGTGAACTGGTCCTCCCAGCCACAAGGGCCCTCACCTGTTTCTCCTTCTGCTGTTTCATTTTCTTAGTGATCAAGTGCACTGCTCAGGCTACCGTGTCCTTGACGTGTTTAGGTTCTAGGAGTTTTCTCAAGGCGAAAAGTTTTGTTCACCCTGATTTGTAATATTAAGCTGGCTACAAAGCCATGTGGCCTTGTGCTCTGAATGTCCAACAAAGGTGTAAATGAAGGTCATTTATCTTTTAATCTTAGTCTAAGCATGAGACCCACAATCTGGACCACAGGATTTTTTTTTTTTTTTTCGGTACGCGGGCCTCTCACTGTTGTGGCCTCTCCCGCTGCGGAGCACAGGCTCCAGACGCGCAGGCTCAGCGGCCATGGCTCACAGGCCCAGCCGCTCCGCGGCACGTGGGATCCTCCCGGACCAGGGCACGAACCCGCGTCCCCTGCATTGGCAGGCGGACTCTCAACCACTGCGCCACCAGGGAAGCCCAGGACCACAGGATGTTTGAGTAGCAGATGCATTCAATATCGCCTTCCTTACTGAGCCTGGCCTGCAGCTTCCAGTCACTCAAACCTGGAAGAATTCTTGCCCAGGAGCCTCCTCAGGCCTTCATACAAACAGACAGTGGTGGACCAGCCCCTGAGACCTTCAGATGTGCTCAATCCCAAGTGTAAAGAATGTGCCGGCTCTCAAACTGTTAATTCTGTCACACTGTCCTATGTGATGCAAAAGAGAGCTTGACCCCATTTCCACCAGCAAGTAGTCCACTATTTTCCCCTGCTAAACCAGGCTCCCAGATCTCTCTTGGGTTTATCCGCATATTAAACTCTTCTTCTATCTCGACATCTGAAACAAAGATGCTGAACAGTGTGGCTGAGAAGTCACTCTCTCCTCACCAAAACACCTTTTTTGAACTAACATTAATTAGCCTTTGCTATGTGTCAGATACTAATGGTGCATTCTTTGCATGTATCATTTACACCTCAAAAGAGCATAATAGTAGAAATGAAAAGGAGGGCTCAGAAGGGTTAAATAATTTCCCCCAGGTCACCTAGGTCCTAGGTAATAGAACTGGCAATAAGACACAAGTCTGACCACAAAACCCCTTTCCTGACTACTAAGTTACATTGCTTTCCTATAACTGCCTTAGTTTAATACTAATTTCTAAAATGCAAAATAGATAAAAGAACAACATAAATAAGAGGACTACAGATGCATAATCAGCATGAGTAAAGTGTGCATTATCATTTTTATGTCAAGCCCATTTCTGTGAATGTTCCATTATAAGAGCATTTTAGTTGGTAAAAATTCAAAGATGCACATTTGCTAGTTGAAGCAAGAAAATGTCAATAATCCCACTTTATTTTATTAATTTAGATATGGCTCAGGCAAGTACATCTGGTACTGCTATTCTTAGAACTGGAAGGAATGGGGTGGGGGGAGCGGAGTATTTCTGTTAACAGATAGACTCAATCAGGTTCAGGAGAAGACTCCACTACTCCAAATCTCCCATCCCGCCCTGCCCCTAGCAAATCATCCACTGCAAACTGTGCCAGAGAGATGAATGTGAGAATGGAATTAATCAGAATAAGATGAGGGACCAGCAGTCTATCACAGGTGGCAGTTTGATTAATGAAAGCCAGAAAGCAGCAAGTACAACTTGGGAAATCAATGAGACCCAGCCAAAGGCAAAAACAACAGGAAAGCTCTAGCTCTCCCTAGAAAAAAATAAAAAATCCTTGGTATTTGTTTAGATCCTTTGTCCTAAGGATGTCAAGGCATTTCACAAGCAATTTCTTTTATTCTTGTCTCTGTTATGGAGAAATCCACAAGGACATTAATGAAACTTTCCCTCTGAGCTAAGAAAGGAAATAGGAGCAGAGACGAGAGAAAACGAGTCAGGGTTCTCACAACTTTCCTTATAATTAATGCCTCCATGAATGGGCAACTAAATCTTTGTTTAGTCACTTTGATTAAGGTTGAAGTAGACATCTTTGGGGACTGAGCAGTTCTTCTCTGAGAACTACTACCTTTATTCACAGAAGTGAATCATGGTTTCCACGTTTGTTCTGGGTATCTTCCTTTATCCCGCCCCCCCATGGCCATGGTTGATTGGATTATAGGTGGACACCTGACCCAACTGGGGCCAATCAGATTCTTTTTCTAATGACTTGGAACTGGGATTCAGAGAACTACTCAATAGGTAAATCAGACACTGTGAGGTGGGCAAAAGCAAAGAGTCTGCAGGGAGATAAATGAAGCACTTGCTCAGAGAACTAAGCAGATATCCCCCTTGCTGCCTGACAGCTGTCCAGTTCCTGATTCTAGCCCCCTGTGAGGCCCAGCCACACGGTCTGCCTTTAGATTGAGTGAAACACTCCTGAATCCATTTATTAAATTCTCCTCTTCCACTTAAGTTAGCTCAAGTGGATTTCTGCTACTTGCAACTGAAAGTATCATAATAAGTATTTTATTGATGGGTGTGTCGGGTGCACATTCTCCTAGAAATGTCTGCCTTTCAATCTCTTTTAGTTCTTCTCCTACCTCTCCATCTATTTCTCAACCTCCATTAATTGTGCCTTTTTTCTGCCTACCCCTTAAGTGTAGGAATTCCCTAATGCTTTGTGCTCAACGCATCTCTTTGTCTCTCTGACCTTTACAGAGAATCTCACCTCCTCCAGTTTTAGTTAATACCTGCAAGCGCCTGAATCCCAAATTTATATCTCTAGCCCATACCTCTTGACAAGTATTGCCAAGCCACTCTGGAAAGCTTCACAGGCTGCTTAAATTCAGAAAATCTGAAATCATTCATTGTCCTGTTTCTCATCTCAAAAAATCTGCTCTTTCTCCCGTATTTTCTGTTAGAAAATGTCATTACTCTATTAGCAGTCACCCAAGCTAGAAGCCACGGAGTTATTTTCGGTGGTTCCTCTCTCTTACCCCTTGTCACAGTTCAGTCTTCTTCATCTCTCAATTGGATAATTTAGTATAGTTTCTTAAGAATTTTTCCTCTACAATCTCATATAATCATCTCTAACCATTGTCAGTCCATTCTCTATACTCTGCCAGAGTGTAGAGAACTTTCATTTCTGTTCCATTAATCTATATGTCTCTCCTTATGCCTGTACCATACTGGCACTGACTCCTGTAGCTTTCTAGTAAGTTTTGAAATTGGAACATATGAGAATCATTTTTAAAATGTAGATTCCTGGACCCCACCTTCAGAGATTCTGATTCAATCAGTATGAGGTAGAATATGAGTTTCATTTTTCACAAGTTCCCCAAAAGTGTCTGTTGCAGAGTTCCAAGGATGCCATAGATTAATGGTTAAGAAAGACTGAATTCTGGTTCTGCTAGTACTTGCTGGGTGACACTGGGGAAGGATATATGCTTCTCCTTCAGTAAAATATGGATGATAATTATAGTACTTTTCACATGAATTAAATTCATGTGGACTAGAAGAGTGCCTGGGACTCCATAAATGTTATGTAATTATTTTTTTTACTAAAAGTCATTCAGAGGGTTAGACAATGGGGAAATGCAGAAAGCGAAAAGAAAATGTGTGCCCATCTGATGACATCAAAAAAAATTTCCAATGACTTGGCAGAATCTAAAAAGGCTGCTTGTGAATAGCAAGGAAAATGAATGCTCACTGATTAACTGATCTTTTTTTGCATGTGGTAAAATATATATGGCCTAAAAGTTGTTGTATTAACCATTTTTAAGGGTACAATTCAGTGGCATGAATTACATTCACAATGTTGTATGACCATCACCTCTATCTCCAAAACTTTCTCAGCGCCCCAAATAGAAACTCTGTAATAATTAAACCGTTAACTCCCCATTCCTCTCTGCCCTCAGCCCCTAGTAACCTTTAATCTACTTTTATTTATTTATTTATTTATTTTTTTGCGGTACACGGGCCTCTCACTGCTGTGGCCTCTCCCGTTGCGGAGCACAGGCTCCGGACGCGCAGGCCCAGCGGCCATGGCCCACGGGCCCAACCGCTCCGCGGCACGTGGGATCCTCCCAGACCGGGGCACAAACCCGTGTCCCCTGCATCGGCAGGCGGACTCTCAACCACTGCGCCACCAGGGAAGCCCTTTAATCTACTTTTGTCTATGATTTTGACTATTCTAGATATTTCACATAAGTGGAACCATGAAATTCGTGTTCTTTTGTGTCTGGCATATTTCACTTAAAACAAAGTTTTTGATGTTTATCCATATTGTAACGTATATTAGAACTTCATTCCTTTATATGGCTGAAAAATATTCCATTGTATATACATACCACAGTTTATTTCATTCAGCTGTTGATGGACTTTTGTGTTGTTTCTGCATTTTAGTTATTATGAATAATGCTGCAGTGAACACTAACATACATGTATCTGTTTTAGTCCCTGTTTTCAGTTCTTTCAGGTATGTATCTAAGTGTAGAATTTGAGTAACTGATCTTTTAATAGAAATAAAATTCTGCTTTGGAGTAGAGAAAGCCTTTGGCGCTCTCTGTCTCACACACCCTGTCATTAGGACATGAAACTAATCTTGTCAGTCCTCCCTTGACCCCCATGTCGGCAGCTCATTGTAGTTGCTGTCTGGGCCATAGAGCTGTGAGTGCCTCTGGAGGAGGGCAGGCTGGGAAAGGGGGAATTCAGACTATTGCAAGGTGACAGACATCAGTGACAAGGCTTGAGGGAATGAGGGAGTCTGCCCTGTAACTCTTCTTTGCCTCCTTTTCTCTGATCCCTTTTGCTTTTGACAGGATTTCTGTTCAGCCCAAGAGACTATGAGATTATGTAAGGACTCAGAAAGGAGTGAAGAGAGACTGTATAACTGTGCACATCTCTTGACCCTGCCAGCTGCCAAGGCTATCATTCCAGCAGTGGGAGCCACTGAGGGAAAAATAAAGGGCATTGGGATGAGGCTGGTAGGGCAAGGCAGCTATGGCTTGCTAAGGACACTCCCAAGGAGGGAGGAAGTTCCTGATATAGATGTCCCTCCCACCCACCTCAGCACTGAAGGCCCACCTCGGGAACTGTCCCAGTGCCACTGCTTTTATCCCTATCCCACCCCGGGCACTGCACATTCTGGTGCTGCTGTCACCTTCCTGGCTCATAGCAACCTTTCCCCTCAGCTTGGTAAAGATGAATGCAGATGGCAGTGGTGCTATTTATTGTATCCTGAGATAGAGAGATTGTTACTCTAAGCAATACAAAGAGAAATGTATGTTCTCTCCATAAAAGGCATGACTCATGTTGGTTGTTCATGATTGGAAATAATTTATGTTATATTTTTGGGTAGAATAAAATATATTAAGGAGGTAGAATTAAGCAAAAAATTAGCTCATCGGTAATAAGAACATATCTCTCCCACCTATACGGGTACACAGGCTTATTAAAGAAGAAGGATTATATAGAGGACTTGAAGAGCTGTGGTAGGTTTGGGGAGAGTTTGGGCTCCATTACCGAGAGTTGATAGAGAACATATGGGGCTGTGAATAAAAGGATGCCCGGAGTGACATACTTGAGACCTTCTGGGCATCATGCCTGCCTGTTATTTGCCCATCAGCTTAAGGAACAGCATAAGTACAGTGGTATCTGTAATTTCCTGTCCTACCTGCCACCATCATTGGATGGCAGAAACCTTGGAGTGAAGATAGGAAACTGATCCTCCTGATGGCTCTTGGTAGATGGCTTGGGTTGCTGGCCTTCTTGGTAGCTCACTTACTGGAGTGCTTGTCTTGTTCCTTGCTTGTATCAGAGAGCCAGGCCCAGCTAGAAAGGGTAGATCAACAGAGACAAAGGGGAAAAATACAAACTGAGCAAATAAAAATGTCTAAGAGATCATGGATTTTATAGAGTATAGGACTTTATTGCCAAGATTATTAAATATTACCAAAGACATTTGGCCAACATACATTAAAAGATCCCTCTTGGGGCTTCCCTGGTGGTGCAGTGGTTGAGAGTCCACCTGCCGATGCAGGGGACACGGGTTCATGCCCCGGTCCGGGAAGATCCCACATGCCGCGGAGCGGCTGGGCCCGTGAGCCATGGCCGCTGAGCCTGCGCGTCCGGAGCCTGTGCTCCGCAACGGGAGAGGCCACAACAGTGAGAGGCCCGCGTACCGCAAAAAAAAAAAAAGTTCATACTCTTGTTGGGAGGCCTTTGAAAATTATGTTTTCTTGAAGCATATTTAATTATATGAGGAAATGAACAGAATATATTAGTGAAAGAGGAGATAAAGTGTACAATATAAGTATAGTTCTCAGAAAATAATATATGTCTATACATTTATGTACATGATACTTGTTGGCGTCATATTTGCCTTCACCTGGATATTATGTGGTAGCTGTTCAGCAAGATACCAGCCTTTTATTTCTGATTGTGGTATTTGTAAGCAGAGAAGAGAAGCAGAACTTCCTACATGGGGGAAAATACAGTGGGAGAGAGGATTTAGCTAGGAGCTAAATAGAGGAAAGGAATTTTTTTTTTTTTTTTTTTTTTTTGCGGTATGTGGGCCTCTCACTGTTGTGGCCTCTCCCGTTGCGGAGCACAGGCTCTGGATGTGCAGGCTCAGCAGCCATGGCTCACGGGCCCAGCCGCTCCGCGGCATGTGGGATCTTCCCAGACCGGGGCATGAACCCGTTTCCCCTGCATCGGCAGGCGGACTCTCAACCACTGCGCCACCAGGGAAGCCCGAGGAAAGGAATTTTTAAAGCAAAATTCTGCATGCTCTCTGAGGCAGTTTCTACCCTTTTATCTCATCTGCTTGAAATTATCAGTAAAATAGAAATTGCTCATCGTGTGTGGAATGCTACATACAAGATGAGTGTGGGGAAAGCCACAGGCTGCTGATGGGCTCCAACTATAGAGAGAATAGTCACACACACGTGCACACACACACCACACACATGCATTGAAAAAAGATTAGGAAAAAACAAAAATGTTAACAGTGATCGTTTCTGCATAGTGATACCTCCTATTGAATTGCACTTTCCAAGTTTAAAAATGCCTCTTGGACTTAGATTATTTCACAAGCAGAAATAATGGATCTACCATGAGACCCAGGAAAAACCAAAGCTGTCAGAGGTCAGCGTTCCCATCCCTTCGCTTTCCAGGTACTTTGTGCTCTTGATGGCTTCTCAGTAGAATTGTGTTGTCTAATTTTGAATTTACAGTTTTTCAACACCCAGTCTTTCTGAACATACAGCAACATACTACTTGAAGAGGAGGTCACTTTTCAGAGAGACTTGCCCAAGGCCACACATAATTAGTGGCAGAATGAACCTGGAAGCCTTGACTCCATGTTACCTCTGGGCTTCTCCTTCTCCCCTTGTTGCTTTTGGTATTGGTATGCACGAGCCTTAGAAAAAACAATGTGTGTGTGAACATGTGCATATGTGTGTGCATGTGTATAGAAAGAGAGAAAAAAAAGTGAGACAAAATAATGTATATATTCATCAATACATACATACTTGAGTATATATGTATTTTTTTCCTTAAGGATGCTACAGTCTGTACTTCCATGTGCCAGAAATGTCTCAAAACATCTAAACCTCTATCAGGTTTACCCCATGATGGAGCTGGCTCTTAGGAAGCCAATCAGGAAGATGGGATCAAGAAGCAATTCTTAGGACTTAATCTTTCAAATAAAGGCCTCAGACATCATGTGAACCCTCAGGGCCCAGTCTCGGAAAGAGCTGATTTCCTCTTCAGGGGTTGCCAGTAATCAGTCTGTGCTTGGTTTGGTTACTCCATCAGGCACGGGCCCTAGTGGAGTCTCACACAGACATTCAGTCTCATTTTCAGCCATGGATCCAGCCCCCTTCTGTGGGTAGGCCCAGCCAGTCCCTTACACGAGAATTCCCCTGTCCAAAGGGAGACTGACTGGGTTGGAGAGGCTCAGTTGCTTAGTCCAGCCCTCTTTCACACCTGGACCAATAGCTAAATCCAGTGGTCATCTTTCCTCTTTTTGCTTCACCCACTCCAAACTTCACCTGGGTTTATATTATGATTATGTTACAAGACAAACCTCTAAGAGAAGGTTAGGGCCCTAGAAGGAAAACTAAGAAGGGTAACCTATCTGCCCTTCTAAAAATAGGGACTATCCTATATTAATAATTAAAGATCAGCAAAGGACAGATGCAGGTTTAATGCTGAAAAGTTCTTAATTAGAGATCACCTAGATAGGAATTTTCAAAACTGTTTTGTGGTGCTCAAGGCCTTCTTGGATGCTTGCTAGGGATCTGTGAGTTGTTTTGCAAAAAGACTTAGGCTTTTGGCATTTTTGTGAAATTACAAATCTTTAATAAATTATATATTTGTGCAAGGGATCTTGTTCTGTTCACAGCCTCATTCTCCTCTTCAATTCCCAAATTACGCTCTTGCCTTTCTTTCTTTCACTATATTTCCAGTGTTGAAGCTGCATGGCACAGTGGAAGGAGCATAGGCTTGAAGGCAAGAAAACCAGGCTCCGTTTTCCAGGCTGCCATTCATTAGCCTGGTACTGCTAATTCTGCACCTCAGTTTCCCTGTCTGTAAGATGGTGTGTGTTTTTGGGGGAGGGTATGTGAAGATTAAGTGAGATCATTGTTTAGGAGAGTGCCTGCTATATGGTAAGAAATGTCTGCTATTATTATTACTGTTGGCCCAGGTGTCTGAGTCAGATCACTATACATTGCCACCTGGAAGTGGAAAATCAGTGCCTAATTTGACATACCTCAGAAAAGGAATGACATGAAAAGGAAGGAGAAAAATATTACAACATCCACCCCTAACCTTATACTTAGTACTTCATTAACATTGTTGTTATTATTTTTGGAGTCTCCCAACCATTTCTGCAGAATTTTTTTTTTAATTCATGGATCATTGGATTCAAACTGGTATAATTCTTGCTTCATTATAATTTGCCATATGTGAGCATGTTGTCTATATTTAGCCTATGAATATAAAAACTTTACCATGTTGCCAAAGTGCCAGGATTTTAAAAAATTTGAATCTAGTCAAAAGTGTTTGGTTTGCAGAGGAATCAGCAGGCCCAGAAAATTTAAGATACTTGCCAAAATAGATTGCAGACTAGAATTTGGATTTTCTCATTCCTTAACAACTAGTTTATGGAAAACTTACATAAGACTCAAAGAGCCTCAACTTTAGTAAGATACCTAAGAAACACATTTAATTGTGATGCGAGTTTGAAACAGATGTAAATTTAAATGGAAATGAAGCTGTCCTTCACCCAGATGGTATCAGCTAAGTCCCTCATTTTCCCTCAAGGGTTGCCAGAAGAAGTAGCCTGAAGAACTAGGATCCAGTGCTCCTTTCTTAAGTCCAGGCCAGGTTTTTCTTTTCAAAATCTGGATTTTAAAAAAAAGAAAGAAAAAGGAAAATGGGGTGGGGGAAAGCCCTTTATTGTTATCTGGCTGATTTCCTCACAGTCTTTTCCTAAGAATATTCCTTGGTTAGTCACTCTTCACGGTGTTGCATTTATTTTCTCATATGATGAAAGGTTAGGAAGATCCTACATATTATAAAGATGATGTCTAAATAACCACTCCATTGAAAATCTAGTCTTCCCTTTTTAAAAAAGGGCTTTTTATTTTTATTGTAATGATTGATTTGGGTGAGGGTTTTAAAATTTATTCTTATTGTTATTGTTGGTTGTTTGCTTGCAAGTAATGAGCTTATTTTTCTAAAGAATCATCTTGATAAGGTAGCTGTCAACATGTTTTAGGAATCCAAAGGAAGCTTAGGAAGGTTGCATTCTAAAAATAGCTTCATACACACTAGAAGATTGATTAACACCACAAACGTGTACACATACACACAGTCCCTCTCTCTCTCTCTCTCTGTCTCTCTCTGTCTCTGTCTCCCTCTCTCTCTCTGTCTCTGTCTCTCTCTCTCTCTCTGTGTCTCCCTCTCTGTCTCTCTCTGTCTCTCTCGGGATTGCTAAGCCAGCAGTTTACTGTCATCAATAAACGTGACTGGTATAACTTGCCTGGTGCCTTCTCCCACTGCCCTTCTCTCCCTCCTCTTAGTGCAGCACCTGATGCCCAGCTGCAGCTCAGTATCCCCCAGGCTGGTGAGAGCTCTCTGGGTGACAGGGAATCATGCCATGCTTCCTTGCTAGCCCATTTCTAAATTTGAGCTACAATTTAGTTGCTTGGATTCTGCCTTGTTTCTGAGTTCATTTCCACTTTGTGACACTTTTCCAGGACCCAGGCCCTTATTTTGGTCTCCTGTGCTACAGTCATTATGTCTATAACCTGTAAGATGTCACAGCTTTCCAGGATGGAGACTCACTTTTATTCCTGTCAAAATCTCCTAAGAACTAGATTTTCACCACGCACCTGGGATTTTGCTTCAATCCTCCCTAATATCAGTGACTGGCCGGTTGCCTGGATCACTGCAAATCACCTGCTCCTGGACTTAGTGCTGATAATTCTGCCCTGCAATTTCTTGAGCATCAATTATGTATCAGACACCAAAACTGGTGATTACCTCACTATAGGTAGTATACAGTCATGTGATTGAGAACACTGACTCTGCAGGGGAGGTTCAAATTGTAGCTCCATGAATGATTAGCTATATGAGAGCAAGACACTTAATACTTCAGTGCCTTAGTTTCCTTATCTATAAACCTAAGTGGGGGGGGAGGGTATTATTATTATCCTCAAAATCATTACTATCTCACATAGTTACAAACACATAAATTTTAATACTATATTCTTTTAGAACCAGTTCTGGGCACACAGTAGGTTCTTAATAAATAGTTGCAGAATGAATAGATAACCCATTGTTGCAAACCAGACTTTGTTTGCTTGTGTGTTTATTGTGATCAAAGAAAAAACAAATCCCAACCACAGTTAGTCTCAGTAAACTAAAGGAGGAGAATAGAAAATCAAAAGCAGATGATCATATCTCAAAAAATATTATTTTAGTTTCAGAATATCTTTTTGCTTTCAGAAGATCCTCATTTATAAAAGGATAACTACTGGGGTCATAACCTTAAGATACAAGCCCCACATTATATCTGATTTACTTCCTAAATTAAATTTAGAATAGATTGGTTTTAAAAAGACATTTACAAACTGTGACCCACTCATACTTCCTTGGTCTCCTATATTGGTTGTAGAAAGGGAGGGGATAAAGGAAAGAGAGAGCAAGGACAAGTCAGGGATTACCAGCTGAAAGGCCAGGCAAAGCATCACAGTGTGACTTTGAGGGGCATGGTGGATATTTATTGTGTTTTACCTGCCTAGCTTCCATTCTTCCTTCACCTGGCGTTAGTACCTCTACTTTCTATTTGAGAACTCCCCTTCCCCTAATTCCTCATGTATTGGAAGAGGCCATCCAACCCTCCGGCAGCAGTGGAGGTCTAGGATACAAATCTCAGGCCAACTGGCACATTCTGTTTCCCTAGCCCCAGTGATTAGTTCAAGCTTAGTCGCTTGACCCAAGTCAAGCCAGTTAGATATGGGTCCAGGATTTGGGGGTAACTTTTGGAAACAGGGATTCATTTCTCACTGGAATGTCTTAGAATTTAGGACTAATTTAGATCTGTTGACAACCATTTTATCAAGACAGAAGGAAAGCCTGAATAAAAATGGAGCTAATGGAGGGTAAAGCAGAGCCTAGCAATGATGATTGCAATATTCCTAACCAAATTATTCAAGCCTCTGGATCCAGCTTGTCTGAAGGATGTGTCACCTTGAACTTCTAAGTGAAATGAGCCAGTAAATTCCTGCTTTTGCTTAAGCAAGTTTGAGTTGTGTTTCTGTCACTTGAAAACTAAAAATTGAGGTAAGGTTCATAATAGTGAAATGTATAGATCCTGAGCATATAATTCAATGCATTTTGACAAATGTGTACACCCATACGGCCAACACTCAAACATGAAATAGAACATTTTCATAACTCCAGGAAGTTCACAGGGGTTCACTTTAATATCCAAAGTTTCACAGAGTCCAAACAGTATTAGTTGTATTCTCAGTATTCATTGATTGAGAAAATACATATTGACAGAAAATTGTTAGTAATTCAGTCACGTTTTTACATAATTATTTGTTTTAGTAATCATAATCATTTGGAAATATTTGAGTAATCAAAGAACTGTTCACATGTATTTGAGATCTTACTTTTTTCGTGTTATGGACTGAACGTTTGTGTCCCCTCAAATTTATATGTTGAAATTCCTAACCCCCAATGTTATGGTATTAGGAGGTGGGGCCTTTGGGAGGTATAATTAGTTAATTAACGAGATTAATGTCCTTATAAAAAGAGACCCTAGAGAGCTTTCTCTGCTCTCCAGCAGACTGCAGCCTCGAAGAGGGCTCTCACCAGTACGCGATTATACTGGTACGGTACCCTCATCTCCTGCCTGCAGAACAGTAAGAAAAGAATTTCTGTTGTTCATAAGACACCCAATCTATGGTACTTCGTTACAGCAGCTTGAACTGACTAAGACATTTAATGAACAGATATTTCTTAGTGTCCGTGAGGATTCAAATGCCTTCAGAAATAACCTTCCAACAACCTCCCCAGGGGTCTGCGTCTTACAGATTAACAGCTTCTGCCTTAGCTCTTCCAAAATGTGTATGATCAGGAGCATTTGGTTGAAAGGCACATGGCAAAATACAAAAAGATTCCTAGTATCATCATGACCACTGGCATTTCACAGTGGGGTAAAAATCAAGAGCATGAATGCTAAGGTCCGTCTCTGCTACTTATTAATTATGTAAATATTGGCAAGAAATTAATCCTTTTACAATCTCACTTTCTTCTGTTAAACTGGAAAGATGACTTACCTTATAGAGTTTTTATGAGGATCAGATAATGTGTGAAAATCTTGAAAACTCTAGTTTTTATTTTCATTGCTACTCATTAATAAATATAGTATTTGAAAGGATATATTTTATTGAAGTATTCCATACCTGATTCTTCTACGTGGCAAACCGCATGCTGACTTATAGGAGTAGAGTCCCTTAGCACAGTGCAAAAGGTTCCTTCTTTTTGAGAAAGGTTAATGGAGTTTAACCTCAATCAAAAGATCTCAGCTTGATCACATGAGACTTTCAGAATCTCAGACAAATAATATTAGAACTGGACTCTATATTCCATGGATATGAATCTGAAATTTACAAATAAGGGGAAAAAAAGACTAAAACCTAAGTGATTTACTCAGGTCAACACAAAGCATTGTAGTAGGATCAGGGCTCAAATTCCATTCTCCCAACTTCAGTGCTTTTTACTGCTACTTGTTAATAAACTATTTAAGGGCATATGTTTTACTAAAGCATTTATTACTGTATCACCAAACACACTAAAAGTTCCCAGGATCCTCTTTGATATATGGAATCATATTCCTACTTAAGAAAATATATGTGTGTAAAATTGCCTTCTGACAGTTTCCACTCTCCTGGTAGTTTTGTCTCAGGAGTAATTTAGTGCCCAAGAGGCTAAAACATGCGTTCTCCCTGCATCTCTATAATTCACCTGCAGGATGGAGTTTCTCCAGGGTTGATTGGGCACCTAAGAACATTAACAGTGCATCCCAACTTCATAAACTTTGCCATCACCATTCTCTACCTATGTATGAACCTTTTAGAATCACAGCTGTGCTCCACTTCTGATGTCCAGAGGTTTAGTAACCACCTAACATACCATGGAGTCCACAGGGGAAATATTAAACGGAATGATTTCATAGTAATCAGAGCGGATTGCAGTTGAAGCAACATGCCTACTTAAGTCATAAACCATACCTTCATTTGTACCCTAAGGAGCAAGAAATTTGGCTTTCTCAATCGTCAGATCCACAAAGGTAGAAATGAGAGGGGACATAAACAGAAGCCAACTTTATATTTTCTAGTATTTGATTCAACTTTGGCCCCAAGGCTTGAAGAGCAGGCAGCAGAGTTGGTAATTAAACTACAATGGAAATGAATAGTGCTGCCAAGTTGGCCCCATTGTCATTTGGTGCTGTGTAATAACTTGTAAAGTCCTGGTGTCTCCTGGTGAGGCAAATGTACTTTACATTAACCCTGGAAAGCTAAACAGTATTGCTAGTAACTCGGAAGAGATTATGTTGGACAAACTCTACTACCAGAAGTATAATCAGTAGCTGCAGTCTCAGTGTCACTCACAGTCATTCTATTTGGAACTGCTCAAGATGATTAATGATAAAAGTTATCAGACCCATTCATACAGTATATTTTCACCTGTGCTCTCTATATGGCTACAAATTACATCTATTGAAACCTACAAATTACAAATGTAATTAAGCCCTAGGTAAGAGATTAAATTCCAACTCATATACCCTCTAAGCAAATTCTATCTAATAAAAGTAGCTTACATTTTTTGAGCACCTATATGCCAGACAATAAAAAAATGTATCTCATTGTGTAGCTAATTATTCATGAGAACTCTGCACAGTTGGTCTTATCAGTAGCATAAACCTGAGGAAACTGAGGCTCAGGGAGGCTATGTAAAGTTGCACCCAGTTACTAAGGTGGCAAATGGTAGACCAAGGATAGAACCCAGATGTGGCTGATCCCAAACTCCACCTTCTTTCAACCATGGGCAATAGCATTTGGGCATAGGTGTTATACAATTTGCTCATCTTTCAAAGCCCACCTCAAGTCCCACCATTTCCATGGAGGCTTCTTCGAGTATTTCCTTAAAAACAAAACAAAACAAAACACAGGCCTCAGTCAGTCAAACAGACCTGGTTTGAGTACCCCAGCTCTGCCATTTGTTGACCATTTGGCCCTGGATGATTCATTTAACCTCTCTTAACATTACTTTCCTTACTGTAAAATGGGGGTGATAATACTACATCATGAGACTTTCCAGAGGATAAAAGGAGATGCCTGAGAAGTATGCATGTAGTGTCTGGTACATGCTAGTGGCTAATGTTTTTTGAGGATTTTCTCTGTGCCAGACACTGTGGTAAGAGATTTCCACTCATTATTTCACTTAGTTCTCACAGCCACCCTATGATGTAGGTACTAACACCATCCCCATTTTGTAGATGAGGCAGTGAGGCTTCACAACATTGGATGTTGGGCCAATGTCACACCACCAGTAAGTGGCAGAGCGAATGGGCAGTCTGACTCTAAAACCCACACTCCTCACTGCTATTAGGGACTTCTTCAGAACTATGAGAGAAATATGAGATCAATTTAGTTGGTCATGACCAGCATTTTTAAATGAAATATAAGAGAAAGAGTAAAATAGATTAGAAGAGAAATATCAGTATATCCCACACAGTAAAAGTAAATATTCTGTGAAAATTTTGTTTAAGCTGTGTGTGCACGTGTACTGGGTATTGCTGTAGAGTATACTTTTTACTGTAGGTTACGAAAAATTTTACATACTCTGCATTATACTCTTTCTAAATAACAGGTACTCAGTAAATGATCATTCTCTTCCTTTCCAAGTAATATGTCACATTGTTTTATCCTTAAGGGCAAGGATATTGTTACTGTTGCTGTTGCTGTTGTTTTTAGTTTCACCTGGTCACATATAGTTTGATAACTACTTATTGATCCATGCTAATATTCAATGACAGTGACTTAATTTGAGCTGTTTCATTATTTGTTCACTTATTCAACAACTATTTATTAAGTGCTTACTATGTCCCTAGTATTATACTAGGGACAGGGGGTTCAATGGTGAACAAAAGACACAGTTCCTGCCCTTACAGAGTTTACAACCCCATGGGGAGACCAGACATCAAACACACAATAACAACTAAAGCAGTAAGTTCTCCATCAGCATATGTGAGGGGTCCTGTAGTATTGGGTTGGCCAAATTCATTTGGTTTTAGGTAAAAATGAAAGACATTTGTCATTTTCACAAAGAATTTTATTGAACAACGTATTTACTAGCCAAATGAACTTTTTGGCCAACCCAATATATTATAACCTAGTTTTTAGGGTAAAAGTAAAAAGACACTACAGCCAAATGTACCAAAAACAAACAAACAAACAAAAAAAACAGTTGAATTAGTTCAGGAGTAACACAAAAATCTTCATAGAGAAAAAAAAACATTTAAACTTTATGAAGTTTATAACAACTTTAAACTCAAACTTTGTTTAATCCTATGCAAAGATCACTGAAGAAAAATTATCTTACTTGGTTGCATATTAAGCAGTGCAAGGAGACCCCAAAATCAAAACTAAGCCATGTCTAATTAAGCTAAGGAAGACAGTTTAATCTTTATCAGTGGGTTGCAATATTACTGTCCCTCTTTTTCCCTTATATACGAATATCCCCACTTGTTTTTTCTTTTCCTAGGATGGAATGGTGTATGATGAGGGTTTTCAAGTACTAGTGAGATTGAAGTATTTTCCTACATAATGTACCACAAACAGATTTAGAAATGTCGGTTTTAGATGCTATGATGCATATTCAGATTTTTCATGCAACGGATTAGAAAGTAGCATGACTAAGTTGAAGAGCCAGTGAGCTAAAATACCTCCTGTGTGTTTCATAAACTGCAATATTAATAAAGTGGAAAATCAAAATAAGGGAAATTTAGGGATTCTCATGTCCCCTTATTACAGGCTTATTTCTGTGGGTCCAGTTTCAAACAAAGAAAACAGTTATAATGGAAAAGAACACAGCGGGGTAAACAAGAATGAAAAAAGGAACAGAAAAAAAGAATAAAAGCAAAACTGAAGAGTCAGCATCAAAATAACCCATCTTCAATAAAACAATGCTTATTATAGTCTTCCCTCTTAGTAGAATCTCCAGCTGAGCTACTGGGCTGCTCTATCAAAAATTGGCAACCTTTGTATACTGCAGTGCATCATTCACTGTTTATTGCCAATTGGAAAGAAATCTTCAGTTACATTTAAAATATTCTAGTTTGAGGTGACTTTTCCGTGACATCTGAGAGCTGAGTTTTTCAGAACTACAGGGTCTCTGCTTCTCACCAGTTTTTTTGGACCCTATCAGGGCTGTGATTGCCTTGTCCCTACGAGTCAGCTGGTGAGCTAGAGGAAAAGTCTTTCTGCTCCACACTGAGAGGGTCCATAATGGAGTAAGGCTAGAGCAGTCCTGACATGGCAGAGTGTAGTTTTCTTGGACTTCGAATGTGGAAAACAATAGTGCAAAGAGAATGGTCAATTCCATTGGAGGCTGAAGGACAACCCTGCCTTAATCAGGTTTCTTTATGGTGCCAGTGACAATACCCTAACTCAAACATGTAAGAAGCAAAGTAAACTTGATTGTCTCACATTACCCAAAAGTCAAAATCAGAATACCTGGATCAGATGTTCAAATGTTACTTTTTTTGGACTCTCTCCACCTTTGGGTCAGTTGTCCCCTATGTTGCTTTATTCTTGGGCAGGCTCTTCCCAGTGATGGTGAAAATGACTATAAGCAGCACTAAACTGGCTTCAAAACTTCATCCAGAGGAATTCACCTCTTTCTTAGTAATTCTAGCAGCAGTTTTGAGACTAAATCTGAGCCATGCGCCAGCAGTGGATATGGAAATTTCTCTAAAGGAAAACAGATTCTGTCACCAGAAGCAGGAGAGATTAAATTGGGGCTGTAAAAACCAACAAAACCACTTATCTGCTATGCCCCTTGGATGATCCTTTTGATCATCAACTAAAGCAGAAATTTCACAATCAGAGATAGCCTTTATTCTCCCTTTTGTACATTGACTCGTAATCTATGATTTTTCCTCAGGAAAATGTCAAAGACACTGTGATATACTATGGTACCTGAGTGCCATGCCATTTTGAAGCTTAGACAGAATACCAGTAGAATTGACAAGTTCTTCCTGTGAGTTTGCTGACACAGGGTACTTTAACACCCGTGGTAAATCAAGCAGCAGGCTTCCATAGCTCCAAAGTAATGCAAGGATGTGTCAGCCAATTTCCTGACAGGAATTGATAGCTTTGGGTAGGGACCTCCTGCTCTTTTTTATTGTGGAAATGCCTTCATATTTCTGACCTCTTTCACGTTTCTTCCCATTTTGCTGATCACATGGGAACCATCATTATGTAGATTAGTGATTCCCAATTGTTTTAAAAATGAGAACTCCTTTCGAACATAAGAGTTTATAAATGTCTCATGATAGCAGTTGAATGTCTTGCCTATATTGATATATTGACTAAAAATACATAATATCAAGTAAATTTAGTAAAATTAATATTTTTAAAACAATTTGTATAACGTTGATTACAACACATGTGAAAATAAATAGTATATGCATGTGCAAGATATAATATTTATTCAATCTACATAGGGATGTATAGATTTCTTATAATAATTCCATAAACCCTTTCTTTAATAGGGTCAAGAAATTGGGGACAGATGGCTTAGAATGATTCTTTTTATAGCTCTGCTGTTTGTCTTAACTGTAAAGGCCCAGGCCTCCAAATGTAAGATCAGAGTCCCACATTCAGCATCCTCTAACCCTCTGTTTACATTTCCTTTAAACAACTAGCTCAAACTCTAATTTCAATTGGGAGAGAACTGACTAGCTGCCAAGGGAATTTACACTGACCATCACTGCCAAGATAATGAGTTACAACCAATTCTAGACGATGAAAATGAAAGTGACCAACTCAACATGTACTCCATGTTGAAGGCATCTGCCAAAAAGAAAAATAGGACACGTTGATTTAAGACCTGTCTTTCAAAGAATAATGATGAATCTCATCAGAGGCATAGCATTTTACTTTCAATCAGGATTCAAAGCTAGTACAGAAGCACTTATACCAAAAGGTAAATTTGTTCAAAAGGTAGACATTTAATATAAAGATCATTTTGGAGATTGTATACTCGACAGAGGAGCCACCAGCTGCATTTGGAGTTCCTTACACGCGCTCTGTGTACCATTCATCGCTGTCACGCTCTGAGGAGCTCCTAATCTGCCTCCTAAAGCCTTCCTCCAGCCTCCCAGAGGAGAGGAGTGAGCTACTCAGAGGGAATGCGCTCAAGATTATAACTCTGGGCCACAGAATTTCCTCTGATCTTTCAGGAGGAAAACAGTAAATAGAATTAATTAATGAATTAATTAAAATTTTTAATTGCCTCCCCAAGTCGCAAGCATTTATAGTTGGGAAGTTCCAGTGCTAATTTGTAGACAACTGTCCAATGTTTGGTAACTAGTATGCTAATGCAGATCTGGATCGGATCCATGTTACATTCAGCTAAAAAATCGTGTAAAAAGGAAAAAAAATTTAAAGGATGGCATTAAATTATATTTCTTATGTACAAACCAGTGTCACTGTGTTTAAGTGATTGCTTTATTCTCAGTATAACTTCAGCCATTGGGGATGCTGATCCCTGAACTTGTGCTGGTTAAGAACAGGGGCTTTGGAAGGAGACTAAGGCCAAGAAATCCTAGTTCTGCCATTAACCAGCTATGTAACCTTGGGCAAGTCACTCTCTTGCCCCTTAAACTACAGTTTCCTTGTATTTACAGTGCTACTACAAATCTGTAAAATATTAGACTTATTATGACATAATTAATGTAAAAACATTAGCAAAATAAGTGGAACATGTTAACTACTAATAAATGTTGGCTCTTATTACAGATTGTGTTAGGGACAAGATATCTTAGAAGTAATTTCATATTCCTGGTCCCACCCCAGCTAATAAGAAAAATTTGTCTTTATCTGCTCAGATTCTTCCCTTGCCCTTGCCTTAAGCTCTAAGAGAATTTCGCCAAAGTAGTTCCTAACCTTTTTGTAAGTATAAGCAGAACCACATTAAACAAAAGATAGAATTTTAAAAAAAAAGAAAAGGGCTTCCCTGGTGGCGCAGTGGTTGAGAGTCCGCCTGCCGATGCAGGGGACACGGGTTCGGGCCCCGGTCCGGGAAGATCCCACATGCCGCGGAGCGGCTGGGCCCGTGAGCCATGGCCGCTGAGCCTGCGCGTCCGGAGCCTGTGCTCCGCAACGGGAGAGGCCACAGCAGTGAGAGGCCCACGTACCGCAAAAACAAAAAACAAACAAACAAACAAAACAGGCTGAGTAAACCTGCAGAATGAAGAGCTGAAGGGGTGGGGTTGGGGATGAAAGTCCATGTGTTACCTGAGAAAAGCATTTGGCGGGGGGGTCTCAGCAATATATTTGGAGTCTGAGACACTGAGAAGGAAGCAAAGGGAGTTTTGAAAGATATTTTACTGTGGATTATAAATTGAATCTACTTTCATGATCTTTAAGAGATGAAAGTAACAGTTAGCTTTCTGTTGTAATTTGGTTTGGGGACCATGAATTTTTTTAAAGATTTTTTTTCATGTGGACCATTTTTAAAGTCTTTATTGAATTTGTTACAATATTGCTTCCATTTTATGTTTTGGCTTTTTGGGCACGAGGCTTGTGGGATCCTAGCTCCCTGACTAGGGATTGAACCCGCACCCCCTGCATTAGAAGGCAAAGTCTTAACCACTGGACTGGCAGGGAAGTCCCTGAACCATGCTTTTTAATGAAGCATCATGTGGACATTAGGCCATGTGGGGCTCCAGTTTGTACTTCATGCCATCACATTTTCTGAATTATCAAGTGGTACTTCTCTAACAGTGCTGTGACAGGTTTACCCTGACATGATTGCTCCTTCTCACAGCTTCTAATGTGTTAGGGGAACTACACCTTAAACTTAAAGAAGTGAGCCTTTAGTCTCCCACCTTCACCAACAAGATCTTTTCCACCAGCAACTCCCCATAGAATAGCACTGGCGCATCAAAGGAACAAACAGTAGTCAGTGGACCAGTTCTAGACACCCAATCTTTATTGCCACTGTCCCAGATCCCAAACCTAGCTTTAGCCAGGTTGGAGAAAGTGACTAGAGAAGGCAGAATAATACAATTGTTCCTCTCCGATTCCTTCTATGACAGTGAAGTGCTCAAAATAATCACTGGCATCATAGTTTTGAGTTAACTTCCAAAAGATACAGTTGATGTTTCTCTTCAGAAACACACATCAGAACTCTTTTTTATGAATCTGTTCCAGGTAATTACTATTTTGCTCAGAACAAAATATCACCTGTTAGAGAGCTTTGGGTACTACTGAATACTTTAAATTCACATAGTGACCAATATGATACCGGGGGTTACAGAAGGAAGAGATCACTTTCATATATTTCAAATACACAACTGAATAGTCAACACAATTCAAATGTTTCAAACATTTAAATCGGTGCCACTCTGATTCATCCTTCAAATAGCAGACTCAAGACTGGTGGTTATTACATCAACCTCTAAATCACTCTTGTGTAATCAATTAACCTCATCACATTCATATATTCAAACAGCTTCCACCAATATACAATTTTAGCATCACCAATACAATTTGTTTTCAATTACCAGCTTCACTAATGGCCTTCTGAAATTAATGCTTAGGGAAGTATTGGAAAGTTTCCTGTGTTGTCTGAGGGCTGTATACATTTTCTACACAGCAGCAAAATGATTTGATACTATTACATTTTAAGGCTTGGGGATTTTATCTTCTCATATAAAAATGTGCAAGTCAAACAACCCAACCTACCCCATTCGACACAGGGAACTTCAAGTACCCACTCTATTTTCCAAACAAATCAGAAGGTCTATACAGGTTCCTAACACCAAGGACTTTGTGGTGTGCATTGTAAATAAGTCAGTGGATAATCATAAAACACTTCTTGGCAGTAACTAAATCAAGGAGATCAGTGATGGCTGGCCTAAGCCAGCTGTAAATTTTAAGGTAATTTTTTAATGAGGCAAAGGAAGGGAGCTTATTAGCATTTTGTGTTTCAGGGTCAAAGGAAAGAAAGCAGGAGAGAGGCAGAGAAAGGAATCTAGAGTACCTGGTATTTGGGAGAAGAGGGGAAAGAGTGAGTAAAATAGGAAAAGAAAATAAAGCCAAACAGAAGCCAAGTACCTCGAAGTTTATACAGCTTTTAGCTGCAGGGCAGAAAGTTTCCATTTGATTTAGTCCTCTAGAGAAACCTGCAGAAAGATTTCTGTGCCAATGTGACCTTGGCAAACATAAAGAAGGCTCACAGCTTGGCATTTCAGGTGAAATATAGGGGAAAAAAGAGGGAGATAAGAAATAGATTGGGGAGAAAGAGCAAATAGTGGAAGAGAAACCGTGCCTAAAAAGATAATAACCAGAACCAGGTCATGATTATTACAACTCATAGCTCTTTGACCAATTCTAACCACTATGGGACCTCCTCTGGAAACTGGTTTGAAAACCTCTTTGATAATAGAAGCCCTTTGCCACCTTGATGGAGAAAGTTCGCATTTCCATTAGGGACTATGAAAATGTATTCTGATTCAATAAAAGAACAAACCAAAATAGAACTGAGGTTCACTGTTCCAAATTAAATTAGACATTCCATTAGTCCAGTTAGATGTCATTGGCTAAATATAAGCCCATTATGGTGATTTTTGAAGGAAAAGAGGTGGGAACAGGGACAAATGCCCTGAGAATCTAACCTTCCTTTGTAGCTGCATAGACAAAGCCAGGTGGATAGGAGCTTTGGCAAAGGGACGCAGATAACACGGACGTGTCTTTGGTGAGTTAGCAAGTAATCCTTAAAGCAAGAAGAACTTGTGTCAATGCAGAAAGCAACCAGCCTCTACACAGCAAGAACTCTACCTGGATTCAAGCATTAGTGTTCAGTTAGCTTAACCTTTATGCAAAGCTGAGCTCTGTTCCTCATGACATCGCCACTGGCTTTCATGTGTGTTCTCACAGTTGTTTCTCATCTCTGACTTTTGCCTTTAGTGATACCTTTATCATTTAAGACCTTGCCTTGTCACTTTCATTGTCTTTAAAAAAAAAAGGAGGTCACAAAAACCTTGTCTTTTCTCAAAGAAAGTTTTTAAATTCACAGACTCATCTCTGTAACCTGAGGCCCTTTTGAATTCCCCCTGATGAAAGAATGAGAAAAAACTTAGGAAGCCCAGTTCTATTTTCTTTTTAATTAATTATAAAATAAAATAATGGAGATGGGTTTCCTACAGAAACAAAGATTCGAATAACACTTAACTGCAGGGCCTTGCATAAGTCAAAGAGAAGAGTGTTCAAAGTAGTGACAGAGTTGGTTAAGGATAGGGTAACACACATACTAAGCTACCATTGTTCCAGAGCTCTAAAGGAAAGAGAGGAGTTCAGAGCTGTTGGAAAATTATTAATGTCATAAGTAAGGCAAAACTTAGGAGAAATAAAAAAATTAAATCATTATTTAACACCTGAGAATTTTTTACTTACACAAAAAGAGAAAAAAGAAGAAAAAGAAAGAAAGCAAAGACAGGAAAAGAAATAGCTAACTAGACAATTCAAGTAATTTATTTTAATGAACAGCAGTCAACTTCCACAAAGAAAATATCACAAAGATATAATTGGACACAGCAAATATTCAATGTAAGAATTCTAATTTCCGACTTTCCTTGCTTGAATCCAAATTCCCATGCTTCAGCACATCCTATGAAGAATTATAAATTTTTCCCTCTGAGTCAGACCCCAAGCCAGCCATACTGTTTCTGGTTCAGATTTTCTTTCTATCAGTCTGTCAAAAAATGAAGAAAGTAAATCACTGGAGTAGGAACTAGAGTCCTTAGATTCTTGCCTTACACCTTGAACTAGCTATTAACAAATAAGTTTTAAGTTTTGTCAAAAAGTAAACAGATGGACTTTTGAAGGGACATTATTAAACCAATTGCTTAACTCCAGGCTGGCTTCAGAGCTGAAGTACGGCCCACGAGTTGCAGAAGTGTCCCACACCTAGAAGGGACAAGCACTTGGTTCAGAGCTCTGCTGTCACAGTCTTAAAATTCTTAGTTTTTAACAAGGGACGTTACATTTTCGTCTTGCACTGGGTCCCTCAAATTTTGAGGTCGATTCTTCCTTAACACTGCCTAGCCTCTGTTCGCATATCTTGTTAATTCAGGATTGGAAGATTTCCAGCATCATTTCAACTTCACTGTGTGATGACACAAATGCCTCAGGATCATCTGGCATTGAGGGAGCACAAGACCACAATGGCTCTGAGCAGATTTTTCTGGAATTCCATTTCCAGCGCATATTCTTATCCTCTAAATTGGCCACTATTCCCAAATGCTGGAAACTGCAAGATTAAACACGGGGGATTATCCTGCTCCTTCCTTCTCTCCTCAGTGACCGACCTCTCATTACAGCACCACTGACTAGTTACGTATTGCCACAAACAAACTACCCCAAAGCTGAGGGGCTTAGAACAATATCCATTATTATTGCTGACAATCCACAGTTGGCTGGCTGCTTCTGCTGATCTTGGTCAGGCCTGGCTGGGCATTTGTCTGGTTACAGAGAGGGATACAGAGAGGGGAAGAATTAGAGCCACTTTTGCAATAAATCTGCCACATTCACTTGAACCAGGAGTTCTACTTGCTGTAAAAACTCTACCCTAACAACATACCATTGTGTGACCCTAAGCAAATCACTTGGGGTCTCCCTCCACTGCCTGATCTGTATAAATAAGGGCATCCAGCCCGATTACCTCTGAAACCCCTTCTGCTCTGACATCCTCATAGTCATCCCATTTCAGCCAGAGTTTCCAACCTCCTCTTCATCCTCTGGACCAGGCACTCATCTCTATATCCTACAGGGCATTGAATCGCAGATGGATCAAAGTGATCAATTTTTAACCAATTTGGATCATTATAGTTTTGTCAGGCCCTGAAAACATAATGCCAAAAACAAGAGTTCAGAATTCTCAGGGGAAAAGTTTAAGTTCTCAGCCATGCCAGAAATCTTCTTGCTTCGTCAGGAAGGGCAGCAAACTGTGAATCCTCCAGGTCCAGTGTCCATGGCTCTGTGGCTCCTTTGTCTCTACAGAGCAGAATCCTTTCTCATTTGAATGCTCTCTGTGCCACTCCACCCTCCCACCAGACTGCATCAAGCACTCGTGGCCCAAGCAGAACGCTCTGGCACGGCTCACTGGAGGCCTTTGAGCAGGGGCAGCGTTCTCTTACATAAATGAGAGGGACAGCGTGTTCTCTGTGAAGCCTGCAGGTCCTGTCAGCTTTCTGCTGGCCAATACACATGGCTTTTAAAAGACAAAAAACCATGAAACGTCACTCCAGAATGAATTCTGGACAGTCAGATCTTTGCCCAGGCTGGACAATGTTCATTTATCAAAGTGACTAACCAATAGTTTAATTGTGTTGGGATCCCCTTTGCTTTTCATAACTCATGATACAGCTCTTACTCTCAGTAAGCTCTCTGATAGGACTCTGTAGGGATCAAGATCTTGTTTTATTTTTCTGTAAAAAATCATTATAGCACAGGAACAGTTCCTACCAATATCTGCAGTCCAAACGTACAGGGCCAGCAAATGCACCCCAGAGATGGATCGGCATGCTGGATGTGGCTTGCTGGGCACGTGCAGTGGCTGCTTTTTCAGCTGGTTCAGGGAATGGGAGCTAAATTTGGTTTGTGTCATTGTGTTTTAAACTGCAAACTGCTTCTTATGCTGCCAGATACGCCTCTTGTTTGTGCATTCATTTGTGTTTCACTGTCTCCAAAATAAACCTGTCTCTTCAAATCAGGAAATCTTCCACTAAGCCAAAAAAAAAAAAAAAAAAATGAGGGATGGTGATAGAAGGCCAGCTAGTCTGTCTTTCACACGATGGCATGCCTGTTTTCTCTTCAATGGTTTTTGTCATTTTGCTGAAAATGCCCATGTTGGCATTAGGTTGGAGCAACACAGTGAATTCTTTGGTTGGCCCTCAAGGTGTCTTTTGAAGGTCACTGATGTTTGGTCATTGACCTTGCCTACCCTTCAGTCAGTGTTGCTTCTTTTTCCTGTGCGGTCTAATGCTTTGTTTCTCCAGTAATTAAACAAGAAAACACGATTTCCAAAGCTCCTGGATCAGGGCCTATTAGGATGGATGGGTAGGAAGGGCAGGGGGTGGGGTGGCAGTTTGCCCTAGCCTTACACTTACAAAAGTCCTCATATTTTCACTTTTTGTCTATAAATTGGGTTATATATACAACCACGGAGATACAGAATTGAAAGCATGCATTAATCTTATGCCCCATTCTGCTTCTAATGTACTTTAATGTTTATAAAACTATAATTATCTCTAAAATAGCATACACTTGTGGTCTACTTGTTATGGTAAATGTTTTAATTCTTCAAGGGAATATTTAAAATATTCTATAAACTTGTCACCTTATTTTGACTCGTGTTTTTTTTTTTTTTTAAATAAATCAGAAAACTCAAATATTGGAAGATGCTGGAGCTTCTCTTAACCTCTGAGAGGCCCTACTCTGGGCATTACATCCTCTTTTAAAGAAAATCATTGGAGCAGCAGAGCTTTCCATGTTTGGGTAGGGCAGGGGAGTGGGTACCAACTCAGATAGAATAAGCAAGGGCTGAAGTCCTAGAGAGGAGTCGCCATGGTCATCTGCAAGTGAGAGGGCAAGGTGGAGGACGCACCAGTTAGATAGGGGACCTCTGAGCTGTTTCTGGATTCCCCTCCCCACCTCACCTTAGCTTTCAGGATGTTATGCTTAGCACACAAGGCCCTCTGGACCTGGCCCCTGACCACTGTGCAGCTCTTTTTCCCTCCACACTTCTACCCAGAGCCTGTGCTTTGACCAAATCCAAGACTTAAAACAACCTTTAGGATGCTGTTGAACACTTCCAGACCTTCACACATACTGTTTCTCCTGCCTGAATTGCCCTATCCCTTCACTCCCCACAACAACTTATTTATCAAGGAAACTCTTATCCATCCCTCATAAATCGGCATGCATTCTATACCTCTAGGCTCAGAAAGAAGCTTGAGAATAGTTCTATCAATCATGAAGTTATAATCTTTGTTTTACCTGTCCTCTTCTTAAGGGATAGGCTGTATTTTAGTCATTATTTTATCCCCAGTTTATAGCACAATGCATGGTGTGTGGCAGATTCAATAATGAACAAATGCATGAATAAACGAATTGGACCAGAAGCTTGTTAGAAATGCAGAATCTTGGGTCCCACCCCAGACCTACCAAATCAGAATCTGCATCCTAACAGATGCTAGGGAGATTTGATTGCACATTAAAGTTTGAGTAACACTAATCCACCTTACCCTGATTTCTCACTTGTGTAAACATCTGAAGCATTGACTGTCCAAGGCTCTGGGTTTGGTAACCATGAATGTACCTGCCCTGCACCATGCTGATACATGTGCCTGTGCGTTTGTGTATACTCACACATTTCCATTCTTGCCTCCTCTCCCAGGAGACCATAAGGGGACTCTTGGCATTCTCTCACTATTCTTCTTGGCACCCAGCACAAGGCTATGCCCAGAGTAGGTGCTAGGTACAAATTGATGCAAAAAGCCAAGGGCCACTGAAAAAAATAGGTTTTATAAAACTGTATCATGCATGTCTCTACCACAGAACAGACAATGTCAAATTAAATCTGATGCTGTTGGGAAGGAGAATGAGGTAAATTACCTTGCCTCTAGAAAGCATCAAGTAAAATATAAATTCTTAGTAGACACTACTGGTAGCTCTCACCAACTTCGTCCCCAGCTTCCACTGCTGTCCTTGAAGGGACATCTGGCAATCCATTAGCATCACATTTCCTGTTTCACATTCTATATTTCACTTTCCTTAATTCTGTCATGCCTAAAGATTTAGTGCTGTTCAACAACCCATATTTTTCCTTGGGACCTTCAGGAAATGCTTGTCTACTTCATTTCATCCCACATTCCTTGAGTCCATACTTTGCAATCTAATGGCCTCAAGAGTTAATGCTGAGTAAAGGTAACTGTTAGTTTATTACTCATTGCACTAGGTAGACCACAACACATATGCACACCAGCTAATTAATGAGGGGCAAGAGAAGCAAGCTCAATTATGTGGGCAATATTTTTTTACCTCGTGGAAAATTTTTCCATAGGAAGATAAAATCTGATACCAAAGCAGTGGGGAAAGGAATTGCTGGAGGAAAGTGATAGAAGTGGGAAGAGAACACTAGCTTTTATTGAGATTCTACTGGTGGGAAGTACTGTACTTGGCACTTTATATACATTATCTCATTTAACCTAATCAATCTAATGAGGTTAGAATCCTAACCCTGATTTTAACAATGAAGGAAACAAGGCTTCTAGGCATTCTCAGATTCACACAGTTAGTCATGGAGCTAGGTTTTTAATGACTTTTTCTTCTTTTTTAAATTCTTTAATTATGGTAAAAAAAAAACACATAACATCAAATTTACCATTTTAACTATTTTTAAGTACCTAGCTCAGTAGTGTTAAGTATATTCACTGCAAAAGCTCTCTAAAACTTTTTTATCTTGCAAAACTGAAACCCTATACCCATTGAACACCACCTACCCATCCTTCCCCCAATTTCTTTGTCAACTAATCAAAGGCAGTATTTTTGCTCATCTTTTTCTCTTTCCTTACCTTTCTTCCACTTTCTCCACCTTCTCATGGTACCATATACTTTTTGCAGCTCTGGTGTATCTCAACAATGAGGAAAGTGGCCTAAAGATTCTAAAGTCGCAGGGTGTTACATTCCCTATGGAGTCTCTGAAGCAAGCAACAAAGAATGGATTGCCAGTGGAAGAAAATCAAGAGAAGACTATTTGGATCTTGTAATTCTGGAAATCTACCTGCACATTCTGCTTGTGTTAAGGGAAGCTCTCTCCATTGACCATTATTGCATTGAGAAATCAGTTGTTCCTGTCCAAAATTCTCAATTTGCCACTCCACACACCTGCAACCAGGATTTCAGTACTGCAGCCTCAGCAACAGCACCGTTCCAAATCTCCATGAGAGTAACATACACATGCTCTGCCTCATGGCCATTCCCATGGAGTGATGCTGTCTGTCCCTGGCATCAGACATGCATTCCATGAAGATGAGACTGTGAGAAAGCATTGTGGCCTGAAGTGCAGGTTCACACAACTTTGAATCTGGGAACTTTGTAACTTTGTCTTATACAATCTTTGCATAGTTCTGTTTAAATGAGTTTGTTAAATATTCAAAGAAAGGAAAACATTTACATTGATGTATTAGAAAGCAATCACCAACAAACCAGCTTTACGAAAAATGCTAAAGGAACTTCTCTAGGCAGGAAACACAAGAGAAGGAAAAGACCTACAAAAACAAACCCAAAACAATTAAGAAAATGGTAATAGGAACATACATATTGATAATTACCTTAAATGTAAATGGACTAAATGCTCCAACCAAAAGACATAGACTCGCTGAATGGATACAAAAACAAGACCTGGATATATGCTGTCTACAAGAGACCCATTTCAGACCTAGGGACACATACAGACTGAAAGTGAGGGGATGGAAAAAGATACTCCATGCAAATAGAAATCAAAAGAGAGCTGGAGTAGCAAGTCTTATATCACACAAAATAAACTTTAAAACAAAGACTATTACAAGAGACAAGGAAGGACACTACATAATGATCAAGGGATGAATCCAAGAAGAAGATATAACAGTTGTAAATACTTATGCACCCAACATAGGAGGACCTCAATACATAAGGCAAATGCCAACAGCCATAAAAGGGGAAATCAACAGTAACCAACAATAGTAGGGGACTTTAACACCCCACTTTCACCAATGGACAGATCATCCAAAATGAAAATAAATAAGGAAACACAGACTTTAAATGACACATTAAACAAGATGGACTTAATTGATATTCATAGGACATTCCATCCAAAAACAACAGACTACACTTTCTTCTTGAGTGCTCATGGAATATTCTCCAGGATAGATCATATCTTGGGTCACAAAGCAAGCCTTGGTAAATTTAAGAAAATAGAAATTGTATCAAGTATGTCTTCCATCCACAACGCTATGAGACTAGATATCGATTGCAGGAAAAAAACTAAAAAATACAAACACATGGAGGCTAAACAATATGCTACTAAATAACCAAGAGATCACTGAAGAAATCAAAGAGGAAATCAAAAAATACCTAGAAACAAATGACAATGAAAACACGATGACCCAAAACCTATGGGGTGAAGCATAAGCAGTTCTAAGAGGGAAGTTTATAGCAATATAATCCTACCTTTAGAAACAAGAAACATCTCAAATAAACAACCTAACCTTATACCTAAAGCAATTAGAGAAAGAACAACAAAACTCCAAAGTTAGCAGAAGGAAAGAAATTATAATGATCAGATCAGAAATAAATGAAGAAGAAATGTAGGAAATGATAGCAAAGATCAATAAAACTAAAAGCTAGTTCTTTGAGAAGATAAACAAAATTAATAAACCATTAGCCAGACTCATCAAGAAAAAAAGGGAGAAGACTCAAATCAATAGAATTAGAAATGAAAAAGGAGAAGTAACAACTGATACGGCAGAAATACAAAGGGTCATGAGAGATTACTACAAGCAACTCTATGCCAATAAAATGGACAACCTGGAAGAAATGGACAAATTCTCAGAAAAGCACACCCTTCCGAGAGTGAACCAGGAAGAAATAGAAAATATAAACAGACCAGTCACAAGCACTGAAATTGAAACTGTGATTAAAAATCTTCCAACAAACAGAAGCCCAGGACCAGATGGCTTCACAGGCGAATTCTATCAAACATTTAGAGAAGAGCTAACACCTATCTTTCTTAAACTCTTCCAAAATATAGCAGAGGGAGGAACACTCCGAAACTCATTCTACGAGGCCACCATCACCCTGATACCAAAACCAGACAAAGGTGTCACAAAGAAAGAAAACTACAGGCCAATATCACTGATGAACATACATGCAAAAATCCTCAACAGGGCTTCCCTGGTGGCGCAGTGGTTGAGGGTCCGCCTGTCAATGCGGGGGACGTGGGTTCGTGCCCCGGTCTGGGAGGATCCCGCATGCCGCGGAGCGGCTGGGCCCGTGGGCCGCGGCCGCTGGGCCTGCGCGGCCGGAGCCTGTGCTCCGCGGTGGGAGAGGCCGCGGCAGTGAGAGACCCGCGTACCGCCAAAAAAAAAAAAAAAAAAAAATCCTCAACAAAATACTAGCAAACAGAATGCAACAGCACATTAAAAGGATCATACAGGGCTTCCCTGGTGGCGCAGTGGTTAAGAATCCACCTGCCAGTGCAGGGGACACGGGTTCGAGCCCTGGTCTGGGAGGATCCCACATGCCGCGGAGCAGCTGGGCCCGTGCACCACAACTACTGAGCCTGTGTGCCACAGCTCCTCAAGCCCAGGCACCTAGAGCCCTTGCTCTGCAACAAGAGGGGCCCCCGCTCCCCACCACTAGAGAAAGCCTGCACAGCAACAAAGACCCAACGCAGCCAAAAATAAATAAATAAAATAAATTTAAAAAAAATAAATAAATAAAAAATAAAAATAAAAAAAAAAAATAAAAGGATCATACACCATGATCAAGTGGGGTTTATCACAGGAATGCAAGGATTCTTCAATATACACAAATCAATCAATGTGATACACCATATGAACAAACTGTACAATAAAAACCATATGATCATCTCAATAGATGCAGAGAAAGCTTTCCACAAAATTCAACACCCACTTATGATAAAAACCCTCCAGAATGTAGGCATAGAGGGAACTGACCTCAACATAATAAAGGCCATATATGACAAACCCACAGCCAGCATTGTCCTCAATGGTGAAAAACTGAAACCATTTCCACTAAGATCAGGAACAAGAAAAGGTTGCCCACTCTCACCACTGTTATTCAACATTGTTTTGGAAGTGTTAGCCACAGCAATCAGAGAAGAAAAAGAAATAAAAGAATCCAAATCAGAAAAGAAGACATAAAGCTGTCACTGCTTGCAGTTGACATGATACTATACATAGAGAATCCTAAAGATGCTACCAGAAAACTATTAGACCTAATCAATGAATGTGGTAAAGTAGCAGGATACAAAATTAATGCACAGAAATCTCTTGCATTCCTATACACTAATGATGAAAAACATGAAAATGAAACTAAAAAACACTCCCATTTACCATTGCAACAAAAAGAATAAAATACCTAGAAATAAAACTGCCTAAGGAGACAGAAGACCTGTATGCAGAAAACTATAAGACACTGATGAAAGAAATTAAAGATGATACAAATAGATGGAGAGTTATACCATGTTCTTGGATTGGAAGAATCAACATTGTGAAAATGACTGTACTACCTAAAGCAACCTACAGATTGAATGCAATCCCTATCAAACTACCACTGGCATTTTTCACAGAACTAGAACAAAAACTTTCACAATTTGTATGGAAACACATAAGACCCCGAATAGCCAAAGCAATCTTGAGAAGGAAAAACGGAGCTGGAGGAATCAGGCTCCTGGACTTCAGACTATATTACAAAGCTACAGTAATCAAGACAGTATGGTACTGGCACAAAAAGAAATATAGATCAATGGAACAGGGTAGAAAGCCCAGAGATAAACCCACGCACATATGGTCACCTTATCTTTGATACATGAGGCAAGAATACACAATGGAGAAAAGACAATCTCTTCAATAAGTGGTGCTGGGAAAACTGGACAGCTACATGAAAAGATGAGATTAGAACACTCTCTAACACCGTACACAAAAATAAACTCAAAATGGATTAAAGACCTAAATGTAAGGCCAGACACTATAAAACTCTTAGAGGAAAACAGGCAGAACACTCTATGATATAAATCACAGAAAGATCCTTTTTGACCCACCTCTTAGAGAAATGGAAATAAAAACAAAAATAGACAAATGGTACCTAATGAAACTTAAAAGCTTTTGCACAGCAAAGGAGACCATAAACAACCCTCAGAATGGAAGAAAATATTTGCCAATGAAGCAGCTGACAAAGGGTTAATCTCCAAAATTTACAAGCAACTCATGCAGCTCAATATTAAAAAAAACAAACAACCCAATCCAAAAATGGGCAGAAGACCTAAATAGACATTTCTCCAAAGAAATTATACCGATGGCTAACAAACACATGAAAGAATGCTCAGCATCGTTAATCATTAGAGAAATGCAAATCAAAACTGCAATGAGATATCATCTCAAACCAGTCAGAATGGCCATCATCAAAAAATCTACAAACAATAAATGCTGGAGAGGGTGTGGAGAAAAGGGAACCCTCTTGCACTGTTGGTGGGAATGTAAATTGATACAGCCACTATGGAGAACAGTATGGAGGTTCCTTAAAAAACTAAAAATAGAACTACCATATGACCCAGCAATCCCACTACTGGGCATATACCCTGAGAAAACCATAATTCAAAAAGAGTCATGTACCACAATTTCCATTGCAGCTCTATTTACAATAGCCAGGACATGGAAGCAACCTAAGTGTCCATCAACAGATGAATGGATAAAGAAGATGTGGCACATATATACAATGGAATATTACTCAGCCATAAAAAGAAACGAAATTGAGTGATTTGTAGCGAGGTGGATGGACCCAGAGTCTGTCATACAGAGTGAAGTAAGTTAGAAAGAGAAAAACAAATACCGTATGCTAAAACATATATATGGAATCTAAAAAAAAAAGGTCATGAAGAACCTAGGGGCAAGACGGGAATAAAGACGCAGACCTACTAGAGAATGGACTTGAGGACACGGCGGGGGGTGGTTAAGCTGGGACAAAGTGAGAGAGTGGCATGGACATATATACACTACCAAATGTAAAAGAGGTAGCTAGTGGGAAGCAGCTGCATAGCACAGGGAGGTCAGCTCAGTGCTTTGTGACCACCTAGAGGGGTGGCATACGGAGGGTGGGAGGGAGGGAGATGCAAGAGGGAAGAGAAATGGGGATACATGTATATGTGTAGCTGATTCACTTTGCTATAAAGCAGAAACTAACACACGATTGTAAAGCAATTATACTCCAATAAAGATGTTAAAAAAATTTTTTAAGAAAGAGAGAAAGCAATTAGAGCCCAGAGAGAATAGTTAATAAATCCCAGGAGGAGCAGCAAACATCCACCAAAGCCTGCTCTCTCCAGAGTCCTCTGTCACCCTAGGACACATTATGCAGCTGTGGGCTCATGCTAGGCAGCCAGTATCCACATGCTCCAGTCTATGGGAACACAAGGCATCATTTCACCCTGAGTTTCATGTCACCGAAGATGATGGACTCTGTTCTTTCAGATTCTACAGCACAGTTTTTTGAGCTTGGTGAGAGAAGGAGCTTCCTACCATAGTTCAAAGCGTTGAGGGCTTGCTGAAGTAGGCAGACTTGGTTTAAACCCAGCTCTACTACTAATAGCTCAATGACCTTGAATGAATGGGGTAACTTTTCTGTACATAGGTTTATTAAATGAGATAAATTGGATGAAGCACATGTGTTTCCTGAATTGCATAATAAATGTGCTGTTGTTGTTTTTATTGACTTACTATTTCCATTTCTCATAATATTGCCTGGACAGTGGCAGAATTGACACACTGTATGATGGAGATCATATGGCCCGCAAAACCCTAAATATTTACTCTCTGGTCCTTCACAGAAAGATTGCTGACATGTAAAGGATAAAGGATTTTCTAGAATAAGATCAACGTAGGAGCAGAAGTAAATTCTAAGGACAGTGATTTGATATTATGAGGACTTAGAAATCGCCTAGACTTAGGAATGAAAAGATAGGATTCAAGTTTCACCTTTTCTCTCTGTAGCTGGATAACATTGGACAAATCATTGCAATATGCACGTAAAGTTCTTTCTCTGTAAAACGAGATAATAACATATACATTGCATATCGGTAGTGAGAATTAAATTAAACAACTTACATTCAAGTCCTGTATAAATATTCAAGTCCTGTGAGAATTCATTCATTCATTCATTCATCCATTCATTCATGTGACAGACACCAAACCTGATACAGTGAAAAAACACTTTCTCTGACCTTATAGTACTTATATTCTGGCTGGGAAGACAGGGTGCTTGATGTAAGGTGTATTTCCTAGTTAAGCAATCTTTTTATAGTAACTTCTTAAGATATCCAGTTTAAATTGTGAAGTCATACACTACAGAAAAATGCTTATATTTTATAACTCTGCCTTTGACACAGCATAGGTCAGAAATATTAAGTTGTACATCTTTCAATATAAAGCTGATTCTTTGCTTTTATTCACAAGATGGCTCAACTGAATCCCTCAGAAGAAACACATTCACAGAGTTAGACAAGTTGTCTGGTGAATGTGACACATGCAGAGATGCCCACAGGATGATTTAAGCCTTTGTGCATTTACAGAACAAAGTTCAACCAAGCAAAATGGTGCTCTGTAGCAGAAACCCACAGACCACATACAAATACATATCCATCTGGCTCAGACTCATAGAACTCAACTATGAAAAGAAAATAGATGTCATCAGATGTTTTTCTGTGGATGTTTTTAGTTTTTTCATTTAGATAGCATTCTTTTTTTGAAAATTACAAAGAATAAGCAGGCAAAATATAACTGATTTTAAATCTTCACCTCTAAATCACGTTTCAGATGAATGATAAAGAACTGCTTATTTGTTCTAATGCTAGGCCAATGTCCTATGATGCTTCTTTTTTTGGGGGGCGGGGTGTTGGGTCTTCACTGCTGCACTCGAGCTTTCTCTAGTTGTGGCGAGCAGGGGCTACTCTTCGTTGCGGTGCGAAGTCTTCTCATTGCGGTGGCTTCTCCTCTTGCAGGTCACGGGCTCTAGGCGCACGGGCTTCAGTAGTTGTGGCATGCGGGCTCAGTAGTTGTGGCTCACGGGCTCTAGAGCGCAGGCTCAGTGGTTGTGGCGCATGGGCTTAGTTGCTCTGCGGCATGTGGGATCCTCCCAGACCAGGGCTCGAATCCATGTCCCCTGCACTGGCAGGCAGATTCTTAACCACTGTGCCACCAGGGAAGCCCCTCTGACGCTTTTATAGGTCAATTTATCTAGAGTAAATATGCATTAAGAACACATCACTCCTCACTAATTTTATTAAAAAGTTTCTTCTCATTGAGTTTTCACTGCAATGTGGAAAGACTAATGTTAAAGATTTATAGTCTAGTATAAGATCTACCAATTTCCCTATGTAAAGGGTATCACTTTCTTCAAAAGAAAAAAGAAGGCTCTCAAATGCTGGTCAGTCTACAGGCATGTCTCCCAATTCAGTCATCTGACCATGGTTTTTACACCCTGTGCACAAAAGGGATATTTAGTGTGAAAGCAGTAAATGAAAAGTAGAGGCTGTTGTCAAATTGTCAGCCATTATGCTCATATTAATAACCACTGCAGCTGTCTGAGGCTCAAATTAGCATATCTGAAACAAGTTATACACTTCTAGCACTATTTAGAGCCATTTCAAAGAGAACAAAAGTTTATGTTGAAATTTTTTGCTAGATGGCCTTTAAAATAAAAATATCTTCAGAAACCTAAATTACCCTTTTTTTGAGATGCTACTATGAAATTACCTGATAAATCCTCACTTCCAATTAACTAAATATTCCAAAATCTGGACTCAGGCACATTAATTAATGCACATATGATCACATGAACTCATGTAAATTCTTGTAATTTTAAGATAGACGAGAACTTCCCCTAGGACAAGCACACTTCTCACTTACCAGATACCCCAATAGAGCAGTATTATTCCTGGCTGCTTACCCTGGCATTGGAAGAGAATAACCATTTCTAGCAAAGACAGCAATTCAGGTTAGAGCCAAGTGAGTGTGCCTCTCTGGATCTCCTGGATTGAGGAAGAAGACTAGCATCCCTTCCAAAGAACTGTTCCAAATGCACAATAACTGCACAAAAAAATGAGTCCCTACTGGGAATTGAGAAAACCTGTGACTTGATACAGATAAGCTGGCAAATGAATAAGTCAGTCACTGTGTCAACTGCCCCAGAGGAGCCTGACAGTGCTGACTTCAAGCTATACTGCTTGATTTTTCATATGGCCTCTCAGGACTTATACAGGGGAAACTTACTGTGCTAAGCTCCTGAAATGAGCTTCCCAAATTGGACAGTGGTAAGACATAGCCCAATACCTGGGAGCGAATGAATTTATTTACCAAATAAGGAGAGACAGCTGAATATTTTATTCAAATGGCCAGTCTATTTACCCTCTGTCTCAATCTAACTTTTTAATTTTCTAAGTAATTAAGTAGATGGATGTGCTATCCCATTATTCCCATTACATTTACACTATTGGGAAACACCAGATCTACTCCTGGGAAGTCAGAAGTCCTGGATTCTAACCTTGGTCCTGCCCTCATTACCCTGCCTATCTCATTGGAGACTTAGAAGAATAGTGAATAATATATATAAAAGCCTTTTGAACAATGTAAAGTAATGATTATTTATTAGATAAATATTTGTCAACTCCCTACTATGTTCCAGGCGTAGCTACACGTGTGTCATCTCATCCTTAGAACAATGCTGTGAGATACATATTTTACAGATGAAGAAAACGAGCATCAAAAAAGTTATGTAACTTGCCCCAGATCATTACAGCCACGACATGAAAAGCTGAGGTTTAAAATCAGGCCTTTTCAGTCCAAGTCTATATCCACTTGCTTCTATGTCAAGTCGCTTCTAAATTTACACTAATATATTAAAGATTGCTAAGCCTTAAATGTTTTATATGAAGTTATCTGGTGATTTAAATGCATTAACTCAAGGAGCCCTTTCTTGTATAGAAGTTTCTATTCATTTCCTTAAAACCTGGAGGGATGGTGCTCACAGGAGCTGGGCGATAGAACAAATGAGAGGGCAGTGCTGTCCTGCACGGCACTCCCTGAGATTTCCAACCAGGGAAGACAGAACAGCAGTGAAGATGGTGATGGCAACTGGCTTGGAGAGCTACCATTTAGGCTGCAAAGTTTATTGGTAGCTTTACATCTCTTAATTGGGGAGCCCTGCCTTTCTGCAAGGAAATGCAGGCTGTGAGAATTTTGTGGAGCCCTAGTGGAAAAATTTTTGCAGGGACCTTTTCTTAGGACGTCTTAAATTTCAGTATGTAGGAAACTCCCAATTCTTAATAAGTAATGCCAATGTAGTTGCAACCTAAAACTTTTGAGTATATTCATCCCATATGAGTCATATAGTCATATGGGCATGAGGGTATCGTTGTGTATTTTTTCCTTTTCCCATACAGCTCAATAACCTTCCTTCTGATTTTCATATGTGTTGCTCCTGACCTCCCTTTCTCTTTATTATCTCTACTTCTCCTCTACTCTATACATCTTTATCTCTTTGATCCTGATCCTAGATCCTGGCAACCTCTCTTCATTGAGAGCTTGGAATTAGAGTTGTCCACTTAAAATGTATCATGCCTACAAATCCCAGTGGAAATAAAAGCTCTTTGAGTAAGAACTCAGTCTATTCCTAGTCAATGACCAAATAGCAAAGATGTTTCTTTGTTTCGAGTATTAACATGGACTTAAAAGCAGTTGGGTTAGGGCTTCCCTGGTGGCGCAGTGGTTGAGAGTCCGCCTGCCACTGCAGACGACACGGGTTCGTGCCCCGGTCCGGGAGGATCCCACGTGCCGCGGAGCGGCTGGGTCCATGAGCCATGGCCGCTGAGCTTGCGCGTCCGGAGCCTGTGCTCCACAACGGCAAAGGCCACAACAGTGAGAGGCCCACATACTGCTAAAAAAAAAAAAAAAAAAGCAGTTGGGTTAGAACTAGATTTAACAATTCTTTTAACAGAAAAAAAAATAATAATAATAACCAGATCAAAATGTTCCCAAGGAATCCCAAGGGGCCACTTAACCCGCTTCTCTGGAATTCTGTGCCTTCTCACATTGACATTCAGGTATTGAGGACAGAAAAAAACTGATGACTGTGTGGCTCTGTGAAGCCAAATAATGTCTTGTGGTCAAATAAGTATTCCAATGTGTGGGCAGGAAAAAGAGCTCTAAAATGAGCTGTCTTTACATGGACTTTGATTGCTACTCTTTTTTCCCTACAAACTGGCCATATGCTCCCAGGGCATCTGTCTTGTCGGTGTAATTTAATGCCTGTCAGTCTGGCGATGGAGAAAATGATGAGGTGTCACCATCCCTTGTTACCCAGCTATTCTTTTACCAAGTAGAAGTACAACTCTAGAAAGAATAATTTATAGGTCTGTAAATGAAGAGGTAGGAAAAATAGATCTCAAAAGTGTGGCCACGGCTGGTCTCATGGGTAAAATAGCTTTAAGCAAAATGGAAGACAGCTTTGCACAAGATATCTGTAGAGCATTGAACTGTGTTCCCCAAAAAAGATATGTTGGAGTCTTAACCCTGGTACCTGTGAATGTGACCTTATGTGGAAAGAGGGTCCTTGCTGATGCAATAAAATTAAGATGAAATCATAGTGGATTAGAATGGGCTCTTAATCCAATGACTTGTGTGCCTGACTCAGCTAGGTTTACCATTGAAAAATGGATGTCGTTAGGCTTCGATTTTCACATGAAGCCCCGCAATTTCATGGGGTTGTTTAGGCAAAATATAAGAAGCCTACACAAGTTCCTCTGCTTAGTCCAAGTTTCCTTGATAATGGAATCCTCTGTTCCATCGCCCTTCACCAGTTAGCACATGATCCCTATCTGCTCTCTCATTGATTTTACTTTAAATGGATATCCTAATGGATCTGAGCTTTCAAACTTAAAGTGTGCATAAAAATCAACTCAGAAGTTTATAATCTTCTGAAGATTTTTAGGTTCTGTGCTCAAAGATTCTGGAGTGAGTCTGGAGTGAAGAACTCAACATTTCCCCTTCACTCCCTTTTTCTTTTAAATTTCTTTGTCCAATTGTTCTTTTCAATTATTCTTTCCCTTTTTCTGTTTGCCTCTTTCTCTTAAGCCTGATGAGAGACCCAAATGAGTTTGGGGAATAATAGAAATGGAACTCACAAACGTTAAACATTTCTATACACAAGCATTATTGAGCATAGAAAAAAAAGATATAAGAGCACAGTCCCAAGGTTCTCAGACTTTGTAGAGTCACCTGAGGAACACTCAGTTCACAATAGAATCATCTGGGAAACATTTAACAAATACCAACACCTGGCCTCACCCCCGACCACTTAAATCAGAACCGCTGGTGTGGGATCCTAGTCAGTGGTAAATTTTTATTAGCAACCCAGGTGATTCCTCAGGTAAGGAGGAGGCAGGGTTGAGACTGAGAACCCTTGGAGTAATCAAAGGATATGTCTGCATAAATGTGGGTCCACAGTGTCCTCCTGTTCCCCACAGGGATGCTCCCAGCATAGTGACATTGGACAGCTGCTGAGGGGTAAGGAGTCAACCAAGGCTGAGGAGCTCTCTGCAAAGGAATCTCAGACTTTCACCCCTTGCCCCTCCTCCCATCCACATCAGCACCTGGAAATATCTTAGGCTACCAGGAAGGCAAGCATTGTGCTTCCAGCAAGCCATGGCCCCTAGGCCTAACTTCTGGAGTCCAGGTCCTGACAGTTTGCTATGCCGTATTGAGGCCACCTCTCTTCTTTTTGTGTTGCAGGTTATACAACCTCTTATACAATTGGACCTAGGGATTTTCCATTTATGTCTCCTTAGGGATTTTCCAGGATGACTATGACATACCTCTTTTTCATCCTCTCCTTGTCACTCACAGGGATGTACATTAAAGGACAGGCACAATCTATGTATTCTGCCTGTCTAAAATTTAATGAATTATCCTTCTAATGAATTATTATTTATTATAATGAATTTAACTGGAGAGAGAAGTTACCACTCATAGTCCCTCCCATCTTCCTGATAACTTTTTGAGATTTTGACAAAAAGAAAAGTGACCTTGGAGCTGTGCAGTGGTCAAAACAGAGCTAATATTTAAAATTCATTAATTTTAATAAATTTTAATAACTGCACATTATATGCATCCACCAAGTTTAATTAACCAGCACCATACTGCCAGACATGTAGGTTGTTTCAATCTCTATTATAAACCATCATGGAATGAATATGTTTCTACATATTCTACATATGTATGTGCTGGTATATCTGTAGGACAAATTCTTAGAAGTGGAATTCTGAGGCAAAGGGAATGTGCATTTATAATTTTGAAAGATATTGCAGATTACTTTTCCACAGAATTGTACCACTCACTGTCCCACCACTGATGTCTGATGTGGACTACTCCTCATATCTTCACTAATGCAATGCAATAGCAGGCTATATCATTGCCATTCTGATGGGGGAAGAAGAAATATCACTGTAGTTTTGATTTGCATTTCTCTTGTGATCAGTGAGACTGGACATCTTTCTAAATGTTTAAGAATGATTTTCCCATGAACTATTTTTTCATCTTTTCCAATTTTTCTATTGAATTTTTAGTTTTTTCTCATATTGACTTATACTTAATAAATTAGGAAAATGAGTATGATATGATACAAATACTTTTTCTTGGATGGCCATTTAACATTATTGTGCTGTTTTTTTCTTGCAGATTAAAGATTTATTTCAATAAATATATTGGTAGTTTTTATGATTTCTGGATTTTTGTTTCATACCTAACAAAGCCTACCCCTCTCTGCAAATATATAGTAATATATATTATATATAATAACTTACATAGAGACTATATTTTATACATTTTATATATGTTTTTATATATATACTGTTATCTTCTAGTACTTCTTTTTTTAATTGAAGTATAGTTGATTTACAGTGTTGTGTTAATTTCTGCTGTACAGCAAACTGATTCAGTTACAAATATATATACATTCTTTTTTTATATTATTTTCCATCATGATTTATCATAGGATACTGAATATAGTTCTCTGTGCTATACAGTAGGACCTTGTTGCTTATCCGTTCCATATATAATAGCTTAAATCTGCTGACCCCAACCTCCCATCCCATCCCTCCCCCAACCCCCTCCCATTTTTCATATTCTTTTCCATTATGGTTTATCACAGGATATTGATACTGGGCTATACATTAAGACCTTGTTGTTTATCCATTCTATAAATAATATTGATAGTTTGCATCTGCCAGTCCCAAACTTCCAACCCATCCCTCCCCCGCTACCCCTTGGCAACCACAGGTCTGTTTTCTATGTCCGTGAGTCTGTTTCTGTTTCATAGATAGGTTCATTTGTGTCATATTTTAGATTCCACATATAAGTGATATCATCTGGTATTTGTCTTTCTCTTTGTGACTTACTTCCCTTAGTATGATAACCTCTAGTTGCATACATGTTGCTGCAAATGGCATTATTTCATTCTTTTTTATGACTGAGTAGTATTCCATTGTATATATGTACCACATCTTTATCCATTCACCTGTCGATGGACATTTACGTTGTTTCAATATCTTGGCTACTGTGAATACTTCTGCTATGAACATAGGGGTGCATGTATCTTTTTGGATGAGAGTTTTGCCTGGATATATGCCCAGGAGTGGGATTTCTGGATCATATGGTAATTCTATTTTTAGTTTTCTGAGGAACCTCCATACTGTTTTCCATAGTGGTGGTATGAACTTACATTCCCACCAACAGTGTAAGAAGGTTCCCTTTTCTCTACATCCTCTCCAGCGTTTGTTATTTGTAGAGTTTTTAATTATGGCCATTCTGACCAGTGTGAGATGGTACCCCATTGTAGTTTTGATTTGCATTTCTCTAATAATTAGTAATGTTGAACTTTCTTCTAGTACTTCTGATTTCTTTTTCTACTCTTCAGTGTTTACTGAACAATCCCTTTTTCTTATTGATAAGCAATGCCACTTTTATCATATACTACATATGTATTGGGTTCTATTTCTGGACTATAGTCTATTAATTATTCTATTTTAATTATTTTCTTTTTATAATTTAAATCTGATAGGACTAGGCCTAACTCATTACTATTCTATTTCATAATTTATCCTGGCCATTATTGCTTTCTAGTTTTTCCATATGAATTTAGAGTCAGCTTATCTAGCTCTTGAAAAAAGTCCTGAGAATATTTTGATCATGAATTACATTAAATGTATACATTAAGTTAAAAGAAATTGATATATTTATGATGAGTCTTTCCAAAAACAAGGTATATATGTATTTTCATTTGTTCAAGTCATATTTTGTATCCCTCTTTAACATTTAAAAATGTTCTTCACATAAATCTTATACATATCTTGTTTAAGCCTAGTTTCTAGTTATTTCATGGATTTGGGTTCTTTTCCTTCTTTGATATTTTGAAAGGGATAATTTCTTCCCTTATAAAATTTAACTTGCTGGAATTTGTATATATGAACCTTATTGATTTTCATATATTAAATTTTACTCAGTATTCTTATTTTCCAGAAAAAACAATAGCCCCAAGATATAGCAACATAAAAAGTCACTAGGGGAGTAAGAGGAAAAGATAGACACATTTGCCAACTAAAGAACATCAGATTTCTCCTTTCTACCATTCTTAAAAGGTATTATTATTTGCTGCAAATGGCATCATTTCATTCTTTTTATGGCTGAGTAGTATTTCATTGTATATATCTACAATGGAATACTACTTGGTAAGGCAAGGCAATTTAGACAGTGACCGTATTTGACAAACTGAAAATATAAATTGATTCCAAAAGGGTTTAGATAAAATCACAGATTATAGCTCAATAATCAAAACAAGTAATGCATCATGCTTGGCCTTGCATTCAGAACTTTCCCTGCAGGATAGCTTCCTTGTCCACTCATCTCCTGATACTCCTCAGCATCCCTATGTGATCTCCCATACAGTCACGGCAGGCTCCATGCTGTGGCTGATACCCACCACCACCACTTGCCATGCCCACAAAGTTGAACTTCCATACCATTGCCCATGTTTCCTTGCCTAGAATGCTATCCTGCTGGGTCTTGTCAATTCCAAATCTTATCCTCTCTTTGAAGACTGGCTTCTCCTCTATGAAGAATTCATGTGCCATGATCGTCTATAGTCTTCTCCCTGATATTACTTACTAATGGTAGCATTTGTTTCTAAATAATCGCCAGATTTTGGAGTTGGATATCTCAGTCTTCAAGTTCCAGCTATACCACTTACTGATTCTACCATCATAGATAAATTCATTAACCTCTCATTCATTAACCAAGAGCTTTGGTTTTCTCCTGTATACAATGAGGGTAATACTGTGTTAACCCACTTCTCACCCATGGTCATTATTAGGGTTAAGTGCACTTTAAAATATTATATAAACTGTGAAGTGGTATCCAAATATCAGATATAAGGAATCATCTACAGACTAAAAAGTCACTCTACAAAGAGAAAGAAACAGAGTCCTTTCCTCTTGCTTTAAGAGGGATTCAGGAAGGGTACAGAAGAATAGCAGCTGTTCTCCTTTTCAGATTCAACTGATCAGGTCAGTCAGGCAGTGGGCTGCACTATTCTGCTGGAATAGCAGATATCACACATGCCACCACTAACAGGCTATGAATGACTGCCCAAATGCTGCATTCAGGAATCTGAGGACCCATCTGGGTAAAGAGAGGAGATAGCTGTTGTTACTTAGTAATGACTACATGCGCAGGAAGAGAAATGGCAGAACAAATGGCAGATGTCCGCTTTTCTTTGCTCAGCTTTGGAATCCCATCATGGGAAAGCAAGGAGCTGACTCCTACCACTATTGACCCTGTGATGTTTCTCCAGCATCTCTATTGCCATTAGCCTGATTGGGTCTTAAATCTGATTTGAGTTCCACTTGTTTCTTCAGTGTCTAACTAGAAAATTTAGGCAACCCCCTTAGGGAACTCATCTCAAGGACACACTTCAGTCACATCAACAATTATCTGTTGTTCTTACACTATGTAGGACACTCTGTGCTGGGGGGCATGGGAAAACCAATAGCATTTATTGAATACTTCCTATGTGCCAAGCCCTGTATCAAGGTACTCTCTGACCTTTTTCTTTTCATCCTCAATAGACTCTGTCCATTTTACAGATGAGGAAACTGAAATAATTGAGGTCAAACATAATGTCCTTGAACCTGCAGAACTCTTTTCACTACAGTATAATGTCCCACCCTCAAGGGGCCTCTGAGTGTGCTATATCCATTCATCCACTGCAAACTGAAAGAAATTTATTGACTGTTAGGTCAGCTGACATATAATTCTTCTACCTGCTAATAACAGGGCTGAAACTCTTCAGATCTTCCAATTATGAGACTTAGTAATTTTTCTGTTGTCTTCACACAGAGAGAGAGAAGATCAAACCAGAACAAACCTTGGGACATTTGCAAGATTACCTGATGATCTAAATTTATATTGCAGGAACTGCTAATTGTTATTTTATTTACGTCACTCTGGATCGCAATCTCCTTAGTTTCATTACTCCCAATTAAGCTTATGTGTACTCACAAAGCATCATTACATGATTTAATGACAGAGTATTTTGAATTAATTATATGCAGACATTTTATAACATATTCTAGGTGCCTCGCTAAAATTGGACCTGTTTTTTATAGATGCACAAATGAGGGTGGATATTTTACTGAAGTTCCATTTCTGAGAATTATCCCCTGCTTAAGGTAAAATGTACATACCTCTGTATGTATGTTTTTAGAATTTCATGATTTAACACATAGCTGTTTACACTCAGTAAATACTTAACTAGAAAGAGAAGCCTGCCCAGGCTGAATAAATTAAAGCATATTCAGACATTTATTAATTACTATCCTTATCCTTTTGCTGGTTATTGATGACGGATGAGGTTAAAGGTAGATCATCATTCCACAGTGGCCACAACTACATTTGAGGCAGGAAGTTTATTAAGGCTCTCAAAAAAACAGAGGGGACTTCCCTGGTGGCGCAGTCATTAAGAATCTGCCTGCCAGGGCAGGGGACATGGGTTCAAGCCCTGGTCCAGGAAGATCCCACATGCTGTGGAGCAACTAAGCCCGTGCGCCACAACTACTGAGCCTGCGGTCTAGAGCCCACAAGCCACAACTACTGAGCCCATGAGCCACAGCGACTGAAGCCCATGCGCCTAGAGCCCGTGCTCTGCAACAAGAGAAGCCACTGCAATGAGAAGCCCGCGCACCGCAAAGCAGAGTAGCCCCCGATCGTGGCAACTAGAGAAAGCCCGCTCACAGCAATGAAGACCCAACGCAGCCAAAAATAATAAATAAATAAAATAAATGGATTTATTTTTAAAAAATCACCTGTCCTATATCCTATTCTTTCAGGGTTCTCCTCTTTAGCAGAAAATGTGACCAACACGTTAATGCTAGGTACAGATAACTGATGATAGATCAATGTTTATATTTCAACAAGTAATTTTATTTTTTTACATAGTTATTGCAGTATAATTGCTTTACAATGGTGTGTTAGTTTCTGCTTTATGACAAAGCGAATCAGCTATACATATACATATATCCCCATATCCCCTCCCTCTTGCATCTCCCTCCCATCCTCCCTATCCCATGCCTCTAGGTGGACACAAAACACTGAGCTGATCTCCCTGTGCTATGCTGCTGCTTCCCACTAGCTATCTATGTTACATTTGGTAGTGTATATATGTCCATGCCACTCTCTCACTTCGTCCCAGATTACCCTTTCCCCTCCCCGTGTCCTCAAGTCCACTGTCTACGTCTGCGTCTTTATTCCTGTCCTGCCCCTAGGTTCTTCAGAACCATTTTTTTTTTTAGGTTCCATATATATGTGTTAGCATACACTATTTGTTTTTCTCTTTCTGACTTCACTCTGTATGACAGACTCTAAGTCCACCCACCTCACTACAAATAACTCAATTTCGTTTCTTTTTATGGCTGAGTAATATTCCATTGTATGTATGTGCCACATCTTTATCCATTCATCTGTCGATGGACACTTAGGTTGCTTCCATGTCCTGGCTATTGTAAATAGAGCTGCAATGAACATTGTGGTACATGACTCTTTTTGAATTATGGTTTTCTCAGGGTATATGCCCAGTAGTGGGATGCCTGGGTCATATGGTAGTTCTATTTTTAGTTTTTTAAGGAAGCTCTATACTGTTCTCCATAGTGGCTGTACCAATTTACATTCCCCCCAACAGCGTAGGAGGGCTCCCTTTTCTCCACATCCTCTCCAGCATTTATTGTTTGTAGATTTTTTGATGATGGCCATTCTGACCGGTGTGAGGTGATACCTCATTGTAGTTTTAATTTGTATTTCTCTAATGATTAACGATGTTGAGCACCCTTTCATGTGTTTGTTGGCAATCTGTGTATCTTCTTTGGAGAAATGTCTATTTAGGTCTTTTTCCCATTTTTGCATTGGACTGTTTGCTTTATTGATATTGAGCTGCATGAGTTGCTTGTAAGTTTTGGAGATTAATCCTTTGTCAGTTGCTTCATTTGCAAATATTTTCTCCCATTCTGAGGGTTGTCTTTTTGTCTTGTTTATGGTATCCTTTGCTGTGCAAAAGCTTTTAAGTTTCATTAGGTTCCGTTTGTTTATTTTTGTTTTTATTTCCATTACTCTAGGAGGTGGGTCAAAAAGGATCTTACTGCGATTTATGTCATAGAGTATAGAGTGTTCTGCTTATGTTTTCCTCTAAGAGTTTGATAGTGTCTGGCCTTACATTTAGGTCTTTAATCCATTTTGAGTTTATTTTTGTGTATGGTGATAGGAAGTGTTCTAATTTCATTCTTTAATATGTAGCTCTCCAGTCTTCCCAGCACCACTTAAGGAAGAGGCTGTCTTTTCTCCATTGTATATTCTCGCCTCCTTTGTCAAAGATAAGGTGACCATATGTGTGTGGGTTTATCTCTGGGCTTTCTATCCTGTTCCATTGATCTATATTTCTGTTTTTGTGCCAGTACCATATTGTCTTGATGACTGTCGCTTTGTAGTATAGTCTGAAGTCCAGGAGCCTGATTCCTCCAGCTCCGTTTTTCTTTCTCAAGATTGCTTTGGCTATTCGGGGTCTTTTCTGTTTCCATACAAATTGTGAAATTTTTTGTTGTAGTTCTGTGAAAAATGCCATTGGTAGTTTGATAGTGATTGCATTGAATGTGTAGATTGCTTTGGGTAGTACAGTCATTTTCACAATGTTGATTCTTGCAATCCAAGAATATGGTATATCTCTCCATCTCTTTGTATCATCTTTAATTTCTTTCATCAGTGTCTTATAGCTTTCTGCATACAGGTCTTTTGTCTCTTTAGGTAGGTTTATTCCTCGGTATTTCATTCTTTTTGTTGCAGTGATGAATGGGAGTGTTTCTTTAATTTCTCTTTCAGATTTTTCATCATTAGTGTATAGGTGAATGCAAGAGATTTCTGTGCATTGATTTTGTATCCTGCTACTTTACCAAATTCATTGATTAGCTCTAACAAATTATCTTAAATAAAAAAACACATACACTGATTGACTATGTAAAACACAGTACATGTGATGGAGAAAAGCAAAGATAAATAAGAAGTCATTTTGTCCTTCATCTCTCTTATTTTTTTGATACAAATAACAAAAATGACATCATGTAATGTGGTCATCCACTCAGTCTTGACTTCAAATGACCTTGACTCTCCACAATTAAATCTACTTAGAAAGAACAATGGTCTGCTACCAGGGGAGTTATTTAAAAGAATATGCCACCAATTCTGAAGTTAAATTTCAAAAGAGATAGCTTCTTTAGTTGAAAGAGCACAGACTTTGGCATATCTGGACAGATATCAGCTCAAATTTAAGCTTGCTAAATGGCTAAGTTTAGGTAACTCAGCAAATATTTCCAAGGCTCAGATTCCCCATCTGCATAAAGAGTATAAAATTACCTACCTCATAGATTAAATAGACAAAAATTAAATGGTAGGTAGAATATTTTAAGCAAAGGCAGCATCTTAAGTATGTGAAAAGTTTCCCAAGGGTCAACCTTCTTTTTTACAATTACTTTCTTGTATGTTCATTTATACAACAAAAAAGTTGACATTCTTTATAGTTATGCCTACTACAAGTGACCAAAGACCCATATGTTGGCAACCTGCTACTTAACGGCTCATTCAAAAAATCATTAACTCCTCCAAAAACTCCCCACAGAGCAGAACAGCTGGTCTTCTGTGAAATTCTTTGAGCCCACAAATATTGGCACTGGAGGGTAGTGACAGAATGTCATCTTGTAGCAATAGAATGCCTACATTCTAGCTCTCCCCTGGGTGAATCTAGAAATGGGCAGTTCTGTGCTTTCAGGTAGGATCCATACTCTTTTTAAAGATGGCTCAATGCCTGCTGTAATCTATGCTTGTGCTGAGTGAAGATTTTCAGTTTGGGGCTTTTGGATACATTCTCAATGACCATATGAGGGCTAATGGCTTTTAAAGGCTTTATGGGGGATGGAAGGTTGCTGCCGCTTTCCAAGGCATTCCAGGGCACAGTCCTGCTGTGTCGTGGTACCATCAGGAGGAGAGCCTACCAGGGATCAGTGGAACCTGTTTAAATTCCATTTCAGCCCCTTACTATTTGGGGGCAAGTTGTTGAAAATTCTAAAGGCTCATTGTCCACATTGGGAGAGTAATAATCACAACTTAGGCTGTTATGAAAAATAACAGAGTGATTAGGTAGTTAGAGGACAAAATGACCGGGGTCAAAGTGAGTATAGGCCCTGGCACATAATAAGAACTCGGCAAACTCTGGTTTCCTTCTTTCATCTAGCCCTAATCTCAGATTCAAGATCAGTCTTACCCTTAGCCAAGTAAATTTGCATCTATTGATATAATTTTAGAGGTAACAGGAAATTCCCAGAAAAATAAATATTCCAACAAAACATGACTGATTTGCTGATCCTTTCCAACAGAGTCTTACCTGACTCACTCCCTTATTTCACGCAAAGCTCTGTGCATATGTCCACTCCTTAGAGATATCTTCCCTGACCATCTTATCTAAAATAGTCCTCCTCTATATCACTCCTTTTCTCCTTACCTTTCTTATTTTTCCTCATAGCACTTAGTAGTACCTGAAATTATATTATACATGCATTTGTTTACTCCCTGCCTTCCCCCACTAATATGTAGGCTCAGTAATGGCAGAGTTTGTCCATCTTGTTCATAGCTGTTCTCCCAGCCCAGCCCTTAGAACAGGGTGTGGAAGTATTTGACGGGTGCTCAATAAGAACTTGTTGAATAAATAAATAATGATGTTTTAAATTCCACAATTAGTCTTAATTTCTTTCCCTTAAAGCTTTATTTATAGCAAGAACCATCATTTATTAGGCATTCACTTGATCCCTTGACACTTTGTATGGATAATATAATTTAATCTTTTGAACATCCTCTACGAGATAGGAATAATTATGTTCCCCTAATATGGGTAAGAAAATTAAAGTTTAAGGAGGTTTAGTATCTTGCCCAAAGGCAAGAGTGCAGATGGGATTCATTCTAGGTTATTGGACTATAGAATCATCTGCATTTTCAATTCCTCCCATCCCTTACTGCTTCTACACTTAAATTCTACTGTATTTTAAACTGCCTTTCTATGGCATGTCAAAATGCAAACACCTGTGGGGATAGGTAACATTAAACTGTTGTTAGTCATTTACACTCTTTGGTGCATTGACATGCTAGGAAATACAGGTGGGGAGAAGGAGACAGAGGTTGGAAATCTGAGCACCTGAGATGGGAAATCTTAGAATACTACCATATAAGAATATTGAGATCTTGCAGCATTTTTCCAAAGGTTACTCTACCTTATAATCATTCCACACCCAGAGCGCTCTTCTTCCTTAACAGTAAGCTGTTTTTCCTTTTCAATTTAGCATCTCCAAGACAACACGGCTCTGGGGGATTGCTGCTTTGACAATACCTCCCTTGGGTGTAAAAGAAGCCAATCAGACACAAGATGAGAAATTGCCAGAGGTTGTTTTATTTTGTTTTAACTCCAGTGTCAATTCTTTCTGCATTAATGAGAGTCCAGGAAAAGGTACTAGCTAATTGGATTTGAATATCACCTGTACAGTCACAGCACTCAGTACCTCTCCATAGGATAGACCACAGCCAGCATGTCACTGTTATCACAGCACATAGGACATAGTTGTTTAGCAAAAGGAAAGAACAGGAATAACAGGTACCAGGTTGGCTATACATGTAGGTAGGAAGGAAGACTGCTTCCATGTGGTAATTTGAGAGGTACCACAGGCTACCTGTTTCAAAATATCAGTCTTAACTTTTAGTTTGAGATTCCCCCATTAGTGTCATTTCACTTCCAGGAAGAGATGTCTCCAGAAGTCTCCCTTGCCTGAGAAGGCAGGAAGGGCACATTAAGCTCGGATTAGCTAGCTGTTACCTTAGCAACTAGAAGCATGGCCCTGGGGGGAGGGGGATGAAACTTACCCTGGGCTGGTAAGTTTTAATGAGGAGGAAAAGGGACAGAATGAGAGGTTAGATGAGGTGGCACTGTAATTGGTAGCCCTGGGCAGCTATGCAACACTCATCTGTAAAACAAAAAGTTACTACTCATTTTAGTCAGGTACAGTCTTAAAGTTCTCCATCAGGAAGTTAGCTATGGTTCACCTTGAAATGGTTTACCGCTCACTCTCTTTTTTTTTTTTTTGTGGTACGCGGGCCTCTCACTGTTGTGGCCTCTCCCGTTGCGGAGCACAGGCTCCGGACGCGCAGGCTCAGCGGCCATGGCTCACTGGCCCAGCCGCTCTGCGGCATGTGGGATTTTTCCGGGTCCGGGGCATGAACCCGTGTCCCCTGCATCGGCAGGTGGACTCTCAACCACTGCACCACCAGGGAAGCCCCCGCTCACTCTCTTGAACAATACATGGGTTTTTAAAATTCTTAGCCCTCCTCACTCTTTTTTTGTGTTTTTTTTTTTTTTCGGTACGCGGGCCTCTCACGGTTGTGGCCTCTCCCGTTGCGGAGCACAGGCTCCGGACGCGCAGGCTCAGCGGCCATGGCTCACGGGCCCAGCCGCTCCGCGGCATGTGGGATCTTCCCGGACCGGGGCTCGAAGCCGTGTCCCCTGCATCGGCAGGCAGACTCTCAACCACTGCGCCACCAGGGAAGCCCCTCCTCACTCTTTAGTCCATTTCCAAGACAAATACAATTTAATTTTCTCAAGCAACAACAACAAAAATTAGATTCTACCTCTAGCCTTGTACATGAGATCCAAAGACAATTGACCAGATACCAGCATCTTTCTTATTATGTTCCCAGATTCATCTGGGACAATTGATTGTAGTAGGGAATAGACTGTAGTTCTTTTTTTTTTAAAGTGAATTTTACAGAAGTATCTTTCAAAAGAAGGTTTCCAATGAAAAAGCACATAACATCTTAGAGCAGGGAGGTATCTTAAATGTTTTCCAAATTCCATCCCCTTCTCTTACAGAGAAGAGTGCTGAGAGTCAGAGAGGTTAATTATGTCCTCATAATTTATTCTCTTTACACATTTATTCTCTTACAGTTCTGGAGGTCAGAAGTCTAAAATGTGTCTGCAGGACTGTGTTCCTTCTGGAGGGGCTAGGAGAGAATCTGTTTTTACCTTTTCCAGCTTCTAGAGGCTCCCCACATTCTTTGGCTCACAGCCCAGGTTGCTCTGACCTCTGCTTCCATTATCACATCTCTTTCACTGACAGCGGTATTCATGTCTCCCTCTTATTAGGAACCTTGTGACTACAGTGGGTCCATTCAGATAATCCAGGATAATTTTACCATCTTAAGAAACTTAATCATACCTGCAGAGTCCCTTTTACCACGTACAGGGACCAGGGATTAGGACCTGGATGTCTTTGGGGGGTCATTATTTGGCCTACCACAGGCTATAATGACAAGCTTGAGTATCTCATATTTTTGTCGCGGTGGGGCTGTCTGCAGTAAGGATTTGAGTCCCTCCCGCATACTTTTCTCTCTCTTCTCTCCACAGTCCCTCTCCTGTCCTTCTACTCAGTTCTGTCTGGATTCAAATACTGAGTCATCCTTTCTGGGTTTTTCCTTCCTCCCGCCTGCAGCAAGACATTGGTAACAGAGTTCTGTTCCAGCTACTCTTCCTTATTTATTTCACCGTGACCATTATTATTGCTTGAGAACCCCAAGGACACATTGAGTAATTGGATTTGTGCTCAAAACTACCTACATAAGACTCTTGAAAGGAGACTTAGTCACTGAACATTTATTTTAGCCATATAATTGCAAAATTCTGGTTGCTTAATTTTGGGAAGATGAGCCTAAGTATGGAGATCCGTTTAATTTTCAGAGGACGAACCTACCAACAAAGGTGTGTTCCCTCTTGCAAAAGGTCTGCAGACATTTTGGTAACTGAGGCAAGCCAGTGGAAGAGTATTTCAATGCCACATGAATCATACACTGGTCAGTTCCTTAAAGGACCTAGAAAAAATACCATTGCTGACTTCCCTTTTAGATTGAAAGCTCCTTAGCAGAAGAGTCTAAAGCAAAGATCATTACATCGAGATTATTACATTAATGTCCGTGGTGGTGGTGCCCCTACAGAAGGAAAAGCATCCCAAAGCACAGGTGACAAATAGGAAGCCCATGCACTGCCTTTATCATTCAACACCAAAGACAGACATCAGTAATCAATCAAGCACTATTCCTCCACAGAGCCTGGATCTGCCTTTAAAACCATTCCTGACTGAATATTCCAGCCAGCCACAGCCATTCAAGTGGAATTAGCAAGTAAATGGAGCTTTATCTGACGTCCCTACGTTAGAGAGCCAATGCCCTCTTGTTTCCAGACATTCAGGAAAATTCCTTCTACAACAATCTAGCCATAAAACACTCTGGTGCCTAGAGCACCACTTGAACTCAATTTCTGGAGCTGGCCAAATCCTGAGAGAGACTGATTTCAAAGTGAAGCAGATGCTTCCCCTTCCCGGCTCCCTGTTTTCTGTTTGGAGACCTTAGGTGGGGATCCTATCTCAATGTCTCCAGCTCCTCCTCTGGGGATACTGGGTAATGGAACTTTGGTCCCTGTCCCCTCCATGGAACTTCTGTGCTTTGAATTCCTGCATTAAATGTGCAGCCCTGCCCCCAATTTCTGCTTTTTCTTCCTTAATTATGTGGCTCTTCTCCTCTTTCCTCAAACCAGAAGCCTGCTAGGTCCCCAAGAGTACCCTCCCCAAGGAGTACTCAGCAGTATTGTCAAACTCTTCAAATGCAAGGAGGGGAGAGAAGCACAAGCTCATCCATCCCTGTCGCCTTTTTCACCTGTGGTTTCCACTCACAATAAGCAGCCTTAGAGGTTATCAGACACCCCACTGTGCTTTGACAGCTATTCATCCATTAAAGCCTCTGATTGCCTGACATAATTGCAACCGTACTCCTGCTCCATGAACATGCCCCCTCAACTGTTCTCAGGCACAGGCTTCCTTTTACACCGGAGCTGGCTAGGAAAGAGGAAAAACCCTTTCCTAGCAATGGGAAAAACCCATTCAAACAGCTCAGTGACAGGTGAGCCAGCCACATCAGATGTGGGAGGGGAGTAAAACCACATGCTACCGTGTACTTGTTTTTAATTAAGAGAAAATTATTTATGCAGCTCACTCTCCCAAATTTCAGCTTAGGATCATAGGGAGATCTTTGCTTTGCACCAGAGCCATCAAGAGTCTGCAAAATCCTGGAAATCCGAATCAAAAGAGCAGATCTCTTCAGTCTCCTGATTTCAACGCCTTTCTCAGCCCCAGTCAATAATGCAGCTGCACGCTCTGCCACGAAGCACGTTCATCCAGCTTTGTATCTGAATCACTGCCTTCAGAGGGGGCTTTTCAGCGTAGATACAAGCCGCCTGATTGCCTTCCTTGCGGCGTTCCCGCCTACGAACGACCACCTGAGCGCCGGCTCTGCGAGGCAACTGCTGCAGCCTGGCCACGGTGTCAGGAAGCCGAGCTGCCCAGAAGGATGCACCGGACTGGGGCTCCGAGCGTACCGCCGCTGCCGCACCCCCCGTGCTGGACAGGCACCAAGAGGGAGAAAGTAGCCTGCAGCCGCACCTGCGTCAGGGAGGCTGTAATGTCTGTCAGAGGAGGCAGTTAAGGGGATGCTTAGATGGCGCGCTGAGAAGGGATTTCCCCGCAGCACCACCTGTGACTCAGCAGAGGTCAATGGCAGAGCCCTCTGGTGGGAGTCCAGAGGCCCAGGCCCTGCCCCTGACATGGTTACCACTTCAGGTACTCTTCAGGGCCTCATACTTCTCATTGAGAAAAACCTAGGTGCTAGATCTTTATTCTTTAATTAATTATCATTTTTGTCTTGAGAACGTTTAAAAAAAATAGGAAAGTACAAAGAATATAATTATGTACATACCTTCCAGCCAAAAGAGAACATTGGTAGCATTTTGTAATGTTTGTTTCAAGACCTGTTCTTAAAATAGAAATGAAGTACAGCAGGAAGATGGACACCCCTTCTAGCCTATTATCCTCCCTCCTTAGCCCTTTCTTCTCCCTCCGAGAAAACCACCTGAAAGGAATTAAAGCACTTCCATCTAATCCACTTGCAGACTTTGTTTTTTACCTATACAAAAAAAAGAATATATAATATTGGGGGTGCATTTTATAATTTGTCTCTTTCTGTACTTCTGCAACTTGCTTTTTTCCACTCTGTACTGTAATGTTTTGTTCTGTGTAGAGAACTCATGTGCACCACTGTATGGCATTGGGTCAGGTGATTTCTAAGCCCCTACCTGGTCTTAACACCAAGCCAGTGGTTTCTCTAGCTGCGTATTAAAGTCACCAGGGGAACTTTAAAAATGCAGATGCCCAAGCCCCGTTCTTAGAGATTCTGAATTTGTTGGTATAGGCATTTGCCTTGGGATTCCGTGATTCCAGGGAGGAGAATTATGGATGCCCACTATGCCTCTCCTGGTAGATTAGAAGCAATTTCACATCTTCCAACAGAATTATACCAACCAAAATGAATTTGCTAGGGATACTCCCTGAAACCTGCTGATAGCTGTGTCTGAGGGATGGCAAGTGTCTCTCTCCCTATATCTTGCTGCTAAAAAAAAATGATGTTTATGGTCCCTAGCAATCGACACATCCCCACCTCTGTTCCCTGGCAGAAATGGAGATGTTCCTATTGAGAGAACAATCAGGGAGATGACCGCATCAGGTAAGGGAGAAAACCTCAGAGAGTGGAGTGTGAAAGGAATCTGAATCACTCTTTCTTTTCATCATGTTGCAGCGTAAGAGGGAAGAAACTACTGCCATGTTGCTCAGAAAATCTATCTGACAACTGCCCCTCCCGCTTCCCCAATGTTTATTATTGCCAGACTCAGCCTCCTCACAGGAAGACATTTGTTCAACTGCCATTTGTAGTTCTCTCAAGTGTTCTGCTTGAGAGAGGAATTATGGAAATCTGAGCCCTACCCTCTAAGGGCCAGTCTTTGGAACAGAGTTCAGGCACCAAGGTAACCTTGATGGCATTTTATAATCTGTTCTTTCTCTTCATTCTTTATGCAAGCCACAGAGGAAACTACCTGGAAGGAATGACACAATAATGTGCATTTAACTTTCTATCCTTATGTAATACATTCTACAAATATGTGTTGAGTGCTTATTAGGGCCTGCCACTGAGCTGCGAGGTCATGGGGATCCCAAGGGCCCAACAATACAGACTTTTCCCTCCATGGGATTACAGGGCAATGACCAGACAACTAAATAGTATGTATAAAATGTGCGACAGCAGAGGGGAGCACAGAATGCTCTGAAAAAAAGCAGAGGAGGCTGGAGAGAAATCAACTTAATCTTGGGGTTGCAGAAATATTTCCTAGAGGAGCAGTTCTCAAAGATGAGTGTGCATAGGATGACCTGGAGGCCTTGTTAAAACACAGACTGCTGGTCCTCACCCCAGAGTTTCTGATTCAGTAGTTCTGGGGCAAAACATGAGAATTTGCATTTCGAATACATTTCCAAGCAGTACTGATGCTGTTGGTCTAGAGATGACACTTTGAGAACCACAGTCCTAGAGAAACCAAAGCCTCGACCTGCACTACTCAGAGCATGGTCTGCAGACCAGCAGCCTCACAACATGGGCTTCACCAGGAAACCTGTTAGAAATGTGGAAATTCAAGTCTCACCCCAGATCTACTGAGTCAGAGTCTGCATCAAGACCCCGGGTGATACCTCTGCACACTAAAGTATGGAAACCACTGGTTCTCCAACTTGACTGCACACTGGAATCACCTAGGCAGGTTAAAAAACTAGTGATGCCAGGCTTCCACCCCTAGCAAATCTGGTTTAATTGGTATAGGGTGTGAAAAGTTTCCCCAGATGATTCTAATATTCAGCAAATTTTGAGAACCACTGACCTAAGGTAAATGCAGCCTGAGTAGGAGTTAGCCCCATAAAGAAAGGCAGGAAGATTGTTATAGAAAACAGACTATGCAAAGGCTCACTGGCAGAGAGAGCAAAGTGGGTTTGGTGACTGGAAAGGGGTTTGGTGAGCTCAGAGTGGAGTGTTAGAAATAGAGGAGAAGTGATGAGTTTTGAGGCTAGAGGGTTACAGAGGCCAGTGGTTGAAAAGCCCAGAACCTTTCCAAGGACTTTGGGTTTTCCCTGAGGGCTGGACAGACTCAGATTTGCATTTTAAAAGTGATCATTCTGTTGGCTGTATGGGAACAATATGCCTGGTGTTAGGCTGGGATTTCTTTGATTATAGTGAAACATATTATTGCTCTAACTGAAAAACTCTGCTGTTTAAAAATGGGGGCAAAAGGATGGGAGTGGGGACAAAGAAAAACAGTATTGAGGGGTAGCAGAATATGTTACCCCGATATATGCCACTTCGGCATGAGAATTGTTTTGAGAGGAAGCAACTGAGAAGAAGCAGATACAAGAAAAGCTCTCTGCCCTCTCCCTATTTGCCTAAAAGCGGGGTATAAATTTGTAAAAGTGCTCCCATAACCAAGAAGGACAGAAGTTAATCAATAGAGACAACTCTAGACCATTATCAGCCCAGAGACAGCACCAGAGGAATCCACATAACAAACCTTACTAAAACTAGCACTCATCTGCTGTTAGTTAGTTTCCCCACGTATTTGCCTTCTCACAATTTGCCACCGCTGGAAACAGTCTTATTCCTTTGTCTTGTCCTTTCTCTAAAATGTATTGTTCTTTAGTCAAGATGATTTATAAGCTCAAGTTCTAACCACTCCTTTGAGTTACTCATCTCTGAGTATTCTGCGTGTATGCGTGATGCACATGTTAATAAACTTGTGTTTGTTTTTCTCTTGTTAATCTGTCTTTTGTCAGTCTAATTTACAGGGCTCCAGCCAGAAAAGCTAAAATAGGTACAGGAAAAAGATTTCTTTTCCCTCCCCTAGAGTCCCAACCAATGTGTAAGACTTTATTTTGGCACTTTGGCTTAAATCATTTTGTTTAACCAACATTTACAGAGCACTGTGTACCAAGCCCAGTGCTGGCACTGTGGGGCAAAGCCCTGATCCCTGATACTCTCTCTTGCAGAGTTGCAAGGTGGGGAACTCAGACAAGCTAGCGATTTTTCCAAAGAGCATTAGTTTGAGGCTGGTTGAAGATTTGACAGTGCTGTTAAATGGGATGATTCTGTGCCATCCAACTCCACTTAAGCCCTCAGCTAAACCATCCAATGGCCCCATTCATCCTGCAGCTGCAGGATTCCTGAGGTCATGCCAGTGGGCGCCGGGAATGCAAACGAGGGCTCAATCTTAGCTTCTAACACCCTATGAGCTTTGAGGAAGAACAAGTAGGCATTTGTTAGGGAAAGACCCACAAAGGCACCACAGGAGAGGGGATTGAATGCCCCATGGGATCCCAGGCCAAATGCAAAAAACTGGTGTAATCTCTGCCACCACAGCTTGTGTGACCTCACTTGCTCACTGGCTGTGGAGGCAGGTGATGGCCCGGCAACCGAAGCAGGGTCCCTAAGCAGAGTGAGGATGGCAGCTGTTCAAGAATGGAGTTGGTACTTTGTCATGCACAAGGTGAGGACTGTTAGGCCAAGCCAGGTTAAGGAAACAAAGGCTCTGCAAGGCAAGGGGAAGATAAAGGCATCTTTTGCTGGGGTCCCTGGACCATTCCTCTTCACATGTACCCAAGAGGGAGACAGTGAAGAAAGAATACAGGTGGCAGGGTAGAATTCCCTTAAAAAGCCTATAGAGAGAAGCAAAAATTCAAACTCTTTCAAGATCATTTTTTGTGGAACTCAATTACCTCAGTAACTCAGATTGTTAATTTGCTCCTAAAATTTGATTCTGCTACTATTATTAGTGATACCGTTGCTTATGTTACTCAAAGGCCATGTCCAGGCATCACTTAATCAACTGCCCATTACCCTCTGGGTATTAGCACTTTTATATACTGTAGTGTGACTTAGACCATGAGTATAGAGCAGGATTACTCAACCTCAGCACTACTGATGTTTTGGACCACATGATTTTTTGTCATAGGGGGCTGTCCTGTGCATAGTAGTATGTTGAAGTAGTATCCTGGCCTCTACCCATTAGATGCCAATGGCATCTCCTAATCATGTTGCTGAAAATATCTCCAGGCAATGCCGCATGTCTCCTGGGGGTAAAATACGCCCCCCCGACGTCCGCCCTGCCGTTGAGAAATACTGGCATAGAGTAAAGGTAGAAGAAAGTTTTGATAGGAAATTTTCTAAGAAAACACAAGAGGGATCAATAGTCTTTGTTGCTTAGAATTAGCAGTTTCCATACAGGAAGGATGCCTCAAGTGACCATAGTCTTGAGAAGGATTTTAACCTTCAACATAAAATGAAAGACCTATGTAATACTAAAACAGCAAGCCACGTATCCAGTCGGTCAATTCAGTAACATCAAGGGTTTATTAAATTACATTCAGTAGGTATCATCTGTGCTTTGACTATGTGCTTAGTATTGTCTAGGTCCTCATGCAGCCCACACACTATTGGAATGAGGTGATTAAACAATAATGCCCAAAACAACTGCCTATGGGAGAGATTTAATGGTGCTATACAGAAAGTATCATGAAGCAGCAGAACACAGAAGTTAGTTCCAGCTGAACTCTGAGATGGAAATGACTTTTTCCATGTCCAAAATGTTCAAAAGACTTCTCTCGTTGTCATAGTTCACAAAAAATGGCTGATCCAGGACTTCCCTGGTGGCACAGTGGATAAGAATCCGCCTGCCAGTGCAGGGGACACAGGTTTGATCACTGGTCTGGGAAGATACCACATGCCGCATAACAACTAAGCCTGTGTGACCCAACTACTGAGCCTGCACTCCAGAGTTCACGTGCCACAACTACTGAGCCCACGTGCTGCAACTACTGAAGCCTGCACGCCTAGAGCCCATGCTCCGCAACAAGAGAAGCCACTGCAATCAGAAGCCCACACACTGCAACAAAGAGTAGCCCCTGCTCACCACAACTAGAGAAAGCCTGCGCACAGCAACAAAAACCCAATGCAGCCAAAAATAAAAATTAATTTTAAAAATGATTAAAAAAAAAACCTCAGGAGATGAAAGAGATACAAACAGAGACAGAAAGAGACAATCTCTGGCAATAAGAAGCCATCTTAATTAAGAAAGAAGCAAACAGCCTGCATTTTTTTTTAACATCTTTATTGGAGTATAATTCCTTTACAATGGTGTGTTAGTTTCTGCTTTATAACAAAGTGAATCAGTTAGACATATACATATGTCCCCATATGTCTTCCATCTTCCATCTCCCTCCCTCCCACTCTCCCTATCCCACCCATCTAGGTGGTCACAAAGCACCAAGCTGATCACTCTGTGCTATGTGGCTACTTCCCACTAGCTATCTATTTTACCTTTGGTAGTGTATATATGTCCATGCCACTCTCTCACTTTGTCCCAGCTAACCCTTCCCCCTCCCTGTGTCCTCAAGTCCATTCTCTAGTAGGTCTGTGTCTTTATTGCCATCTTGCTCCTAGGTTCTTCATGACCATTTTTTTTTAGATTCCATACATATATGTTAGCATACAGTATTTGTTTTCCTCTTTCTGACTTACTTCCCTCTGGTTGACAGACTCTTGGTCCATCCACCTCACTACAAATCACTCAATTTCATTTCTTTTTATGGCTGAGTAATATTCCATGGTATATATGTGCCACATTTTCTTTATCCATTCATCTGTTAATGGACACTTAGCTTCCTTCCATGTCCTAGCTATTGTAAATAGAGCTGCAGTGAACACTTTGGTACATGACTCTTTTTGAATTAATGGTTTTCTCAGGGTATATGCCCAGTAGGGGGATTGCTGGGTCGTATGGTTGTTCTATTTTTAGTTTTTTAAGGAACCTCCATACTGTTCTCCATAGTGGCTGTATCAATTTACATTCCCACCAACAGTGCAAGAGGGTTCCCTTTTCTCCACACCCTCTCCAGCATTCATTGTTTGTAGATTTTTTGATGATGGCCATTCTGACTGGTGTGAGATGATATCTCATTGTAGTTTTGATTTGCATTTCTCTAATGATTAATGATGTTGAGCATTCTTTCATGTGTTTGTTGGCAATCTGTATACCTTCTTTGGAGACATGTCTATTTAGATCTTCTGCCCATTTTCGGCTTGAGTTGTTTGTTTTTTTGATATTGAGCTCCATGGGCTGCTTGTAAATTTTGGAGATTAATCCTTTGTCAGCTGCTTCATTGACAAATATTTTCTTGCATTCTGAGGGTTGTCTTTTCGTCTTGTTTATGGTATCCTTTGCTGTGCAAAAGCTTTTAAGTTTCATTAGGTCCCATATGTTTATTTTTGTTTTTATTTCCATTTCTCTAGGAGGTGGGTCCAAAAGGATCTTGCTGTGATTTATGTCATAGAGTGTTCTTCCTGTGTTTTCCTCTAAGAGTTTGATAGTGTCTGGCCTTATATTTAGGTCTTTAATGCATTTTGAGTTTATTTTTGTGTATGGTGTTAGGGAGTGTTCTAATTTCATTCTTTTACATGTAGCTGTCCAGGTTTCCCAGCACCACTTATTGAAGATGCTGTCTTTTCTCCACTGTATATTCTTGCCTCCTTTATCAAAGATAAGGTGACCATATGTGTATGGGTTTATCTCTGTGCTTTCTCTCCTGTTCCACTGATCTATATTTCTGTTTCTGTGCCACTACCATACTGTCTTGATTACTGTAGCTTTGTAGTATAGTCTGAAGTCCAGGAGCCTGACTCCTCCAGCTCCGTTTTTCTTTCTCAAGATTGCTTTGGCTATTCGGGGTCTTTTGTGTTTCCATACAAATTGTGAAATTTTTTGTTCTAGTTCTGTGAAAAATGCCAGTGGTAGTTTGATAGGAATTGCATTGAATCTGTAGATTGCTTTGGGTAGTAGAGTCATTTTCACAATGTTGATTCTTCCAATCCAAGAACATGGTATATCTCTCCATCCATTTGTATCATCTTTAATTTCTTTCATCAGTGTCTTATAATTTTCTGCATACAGGTCTTTTGTCTCCTTAGGTAGGTTTATTCCTAGATATTTTATTCTTTTTGTTGCAATGATAAATGGGAGTGTTTTCTTAGTTTCACTTTCCGATTTTTCATCATTAGTGTATACGAATGCAAGAGATTTCTGTGCATTCATTTTGTATTGTGCTACTTTACCAAATTCATTGATTAGCTCTGGTAGTTTTCTGCTAGCATCTTTAGGATTCTCTACTTACAGTATCATGTCATCTGCAAACAGTGACAGCTTTCCTTCTTCTTTTCCGATTTGGATTCCTTTTATTTCTTTTTCTTCTCTGATTGCTGTGGCTAAAACTTCCAAAACTATGTTGAATAATAGTGGTGAGAGTGGGCAACCTTGTCTTGTTCCTGATCTTAGAGGAAATGGTTTCAGTTTTTCACCATTGAGGATGATGTTGGCTGTGGTTTTGTCATATATGACCTTTATTATGTTGAGCAAAGTTCCCTCTATGCCTACTTTCTGGAGGGTTTTTATCATAAATGGGTGTTGAATTTTGTGGAAAGCTTTGTCTGCATCTATTGAGATGATCATATGGTTTTTCTCCTTCAATTAGTTATTATGGTGTATCACATTGATTGATTTGCATATATTAAAGAATCCTAGCATTCCTGGGATAAACCCCACTTGATCATGATGTATGATTCTTTTAATGTGCTGTTGGCTTCTGTTTGCTAGTATTTTGTTGAGGATTTTTGCATCTATGTTCATCAGAGATATTGGCCTGTAGTTTTCTTTCTTTGTGACATCTTTGTCTGGTTTTGGTATCAGGGTGATGGTGGCCTCGTACAATGAGTTTGGGAGCGTTCCTCCGTCTGCAATATTTTGGAAGAGTTTAAGAAGGATAGGTGTTAGCTCTTCTCTAAATGTTTGATAGAATTCGCCTGCGAAGCCATCTGATCCTGGGGTTTTCTTTGTTGCAAGATTTTTAATCACAGTTTCAATTTCAGTGCTTGTGATTGGTCTGTTTATATTTTCTATTTCTTCCTGGTTCAGTCTCGGAAGGTTGTGCTTTTCTGAGAGTTTGTCCATTTCTTCCAGGTTGTCCATTTTATTGGCATATAGTTGCTTGTGGTAATCTCTCATGATCCTTTGTATTTCTGCCGTGCCAGTTGTTACTTCTCCTTTTTCATTTCTAATTGTATTGATTTGAGTCTTCTCCCTTTTTTTCTTGATGAGTCTGGCTAATAGTTTATCAATTTTGTTTGTCTTCTCAAAGAACCAGCTTTTAGTGTTATTGATATTTTCTATCATTTCCTTCACTTCTTTTTCATTTATTTCTGATCTGATCTTTATGATTTCTTTCCTTCTGCTAACTTTGCAGTTTTTATGTTCTTCTTTCACTAATTGCTTTAGGTGTAAGGTTAGGTTGTTTATTTGAGATGTTTCTTATTTCTTAAGGTAGGGTTGTTTTGCTCTAAACTTCTCTCTTAGAACTGCTTTCGCTGCATCCCATAGGTTTTGGGTCGTCGTGTTTTCATTGTCATTTGTTTCTAGGTATTTTTTTATTTCCTCTTTGATTTCTTCAGTGATCTCCTGGTTATGAAGTAGTGCATTGTTTAGCCTCCATGTGTTTGTATTTTTTACAGATTTTTTCCTGTAATTGATATCTAGTCTCATAGCGTTGTGGTTGGAAAAAATACTTGATAGGATTTCAATTTTCTTAAATTTACCAAGGCTTGATTTGTGACCCAAGATATGATCTATCCTGGAGAATGTTCCATGAGCACTTGAGAAGAAAGTGTATTTTGTTGTTTTCGGATGGAATGTCCTATAAATATCAATTGGTCCATCTTGTTTAATGTACCATTTAAAGCTTGTGTTTCCTTATTTATTTTCATTTTGGTTGATCTGTCCGTTGGTGAAAGTGGGGTGTTAAAGTCCCCTACTATGTTTGTGTTACTGTTGATTTCCCCTTTTATGGCTGTTAGCATTTGCCTTATGTATTGAGGTGCTCCTATGTTGGGTGCATAAATATTTACAATTGTTTTATCTTCTGCTTCAAGGGATCAAGGGATTGATCCCTTGATCATTATGTAGTGTCCTTCTTTGTCTCTTGTAATAGTCTTTGTTTTAAAGTCTGTATTGTCTAAATGACAATTGCTACTCCAGCTTTCTTTTGATTTCCATTTGCATGGAATACCTTTTTCCATCCCCTCACTTTCAGTCTGTATGTGTCCCTGGGTCTAAAGTGGGTCTCTTGTAGACAGCATATATACGGGTGTTGTTTTTGTATCCATTCAGCGAGTCTATGTCTTTTGATTGGAGCATTTAAGCCATTTACATTTAAGGTAATTATCGATATGTATGTTCCAATTACCATTTTCTTAATTGTTTTGTGTTTGTTATTGTAGGTCTTTTCCTTCTCTTGTGTTTCCTGCCTAGAGAAGTCCCTTTAGCATTTGTGTAAAGCTGGTTTGGCGGTGCTGAATGCTCTTAGCTCTTGCTTGTCTGTAAAGGTTTTAATATCTCCGTCAAATCTGAATGAGATCCTTGCTGGGTAGAGTAATCTTGGTTGTAGTTTTTTCTCCGTCATCACTTTAAATATGTCCTGCCACTCCCTTCTGGCCTGCAGAGTTTCTGCTAAAAGATCAGCTGTTAACCTTATGGGGATTCCCTTGTGTATTATTTGTTGTTTTTCCCTTGCTGCTTTTAATATCTTTTCTTTGTATTTAAATTTTGATAGTTTGATTAATATGTGTCTTGGCATGTTTCTCCTTGCATTTATCCTATATGGGACTCTCTATTCTTCCTGGACTTGATTAACTATTTCCTTTCCCATATTAGGGAAGTTTTCAACTATAATGTCTTCAAATATTTTTTCAGTCCCTTTCTTTTTCTCTTCTTCTTCTGGGACCCCTATAATTTGAATGCTGGTGCATTTAACATTGTTCCAGAGGTCTCTGCAAACATCCTCAATTTTTTTCATTCTTTTTTCTTTATTCTGCTCTGCAGTAGTTATTTCCACTATTTTATCTTCCAGGCCACTTATCCGTTCTTCTCCCTCAGTTATTCTGCTATTGATCCCTTCTAGAGAATTTTTAATTTCATTTATTGTGTTGTTCATCAGTGTTTGTTTGCTCTTTAGTTCTTCTGGGTCCTTGTTAAACGTTTCTTGTATTTTCTCCATTCTATTTCCAAGATTTTGGATCATCTTTGCTGTCATTACTCTGAATTCTTTTTCAGGTAGACTGCCTATTTCCTCTTCATTTGTTAGGTCTGTTGGGTTTTTGCCTTTCTCCTTCATCTGCTGTGAGTTTCTCTGTCTTCTCATTTTGCTTAACTTGCTGTGTTTGGGGTCTCCTTTTTGCAGGCTGCAGGTTTGGAGTTCCCGTTGTTTTTGGTGTCTGTCCCCAGTGGCTAAGGTTGGTTCCGTGGGTTGTGTAGGCTTCCTGGTGGAGGGGATTGGTGCCTGTGTTCTAGTGGATGAGGCTGGATCTTGTTTTTCTGGTGGGCAGATCCACGTCTGGTGCTGTGTTTTGGGGTGTCTGTGGCCTTATTATGATTTTAGGCAGCCTCTGTGCTAATGGATGAGGTTGTGTTCCTGTCTTGCTAGTTGTTTGGCATAGGGTGTCCAGCACTGTAGCTTGCTGGTCATTGAGTGGAGCTGGGTCTTGGCATTGAGATGGAGATATCTGGGAAATTTTCGCTGTTTGATATTATGTGGATCTGGGAGGTCTCTTGTGGATCAGTGTCCTGAACTTGGCTCTCCCACCTCAGCGGCACAGCCCTGATGCCTGGCTGGAGCGTCAAGAGCCTGTCATCCACACGGCTCAGAATAAAAGGGAGAAAAAGAAAGAGAAAAAGAAAGAGAAGAGAAGATAAAATAAAATAAAATAAATTTTTTAAAATAAAAAATTATGAAAAGAAATTTTTTAAGTAATTAAAAAAAGAAAGAAAGAAAGAAGACAGCCACCAAACCAAAAAACAAATCCACCAATCATAAGCGCTAAAAACTATACTAAGAAAAAGAAAGAAAAGAAAAACGGACAGACAGAACCTTAGGACAAATGGTAAAAGCAAAGCTATACAGACAAAATCACACACAGAAGCATACACATACACAATCACAAAAAGAGAAAAAGGGAAAAATATATATATATCATTGCTCCCAAAGTCCACCTCCTCAATTTGGGATGATTCATTGTCTGTTCAGGTATTCCAGAGATGCAGGGTGCATCAAGTTGATTGTGGAGATTTAATCCACTGCTCCTGAGGCTGCTGGGAGAAATTTCCCTTTCTCTTCTTTGTTCACACAGCTTCTGGGTTTCAGCTTTGGATGTGGATCCGCCTCTGCGTGTAGGTCGCCTGAGGACGTCTGTTATTCGCTCAGACAGGATGGGGTTAAAGGAGCAGCTGATTCGGGGGCTCTGGCTCACTCAGGCCGGGGGGTTGGGCAGGGAGGGGTATGGAGTGCGGGGTGAGCCTGCGACGGCAGAGGCCGGCGTGACGTTGCACCAGCCTGAGGCAGTCCATGCGTTCTCCCGGGGAAGTTGTCCCCGGATCATGGGACCCTGGCAGTGGCGGGCTGCACAGGCTCCCGGGAGGGGAGTTGTGGAGAGTGACCTGTGCTTGCACACAGGCTTCTTGATGGCTGCAGCAGCAGCCTTGGCATCTCATGCCCGTCTCTGGGGTCCGCGCTGATAGCCGCGGCTCGCGCACGTCTCTGGAGCTCCTTTAAGCGGCGCTCTTAATCCCCTCTCCTCTCGCACCACGAAACAAAGAAGCAAGAAAAAGTCTCTTGCCTCTTCGGCAACTCCAGACTTTTTCCCAGACTCCCTCCCAGCTAGCTGTGGCGCACTAACCCCCTTCACGCTGTGTTCACGCAGGCAACCCCAGTCCTCTCCAAACAGCCTGCATTTTATTTATTTTTGGCTGCGTTGGGTCTTCATTGCTGCGTGCGGGCTTACTCTAGTTGTGGCAAGCAGGGGCTACTCTTCGTTGCCGTGCGTGGGCTTCTTATTACGGTAGTTTCTCTTGTTGCAGAGCACGGGCTCTAGGCGTGCGGGCTTCAGTAGTTGTGGCACAGGGCTCAGTAGTTGTGGCTCGCGGGCTCTAGAGTGCAGGCTCAGTAGTCGTGGTGCACAGGCTTAGTTCCTCTGCGGCATGTGGGATCTTCCCGAACCAGGGCTCGAACCCGTGTCCCCTGCATTGGAAGGCGGATTCTTAACCACTGCACCACCAGGGAAGCCCAGGTTGCATTTGAAAAAGCAGAACACAAAATCTCTACAGAAGCAGAAGATGAAGCCTTGGTCTTTTGAACAACATGAAAAGCTATGTAAGCAAAATGTGAGAACGTTCTCACTAGAATGTAAATTCTATAACATCAGGGATTTTTTTTCCCTCTTTCTTCACATTTTTTGTCTAGGCCTGTATTCCAGTGCCTACAACAATGCTTAGTGCTTATAGGTACCCAATAAATATTTATTTAAAGGAATTTTGCAATTATTAATAAGGGATCTGAAGCAAGAAACAGAAATCCCAGTGCTGAATAGATCTCTGTGGGATCCACAGAGCAGACCTAGGCTGAACCAGCATTAAGATTATTCCCTCAAAATGCTCAAAGATCATTGTGGATATTTCCAAATGACACAGGAGATATTTCTTAAAAGCAGGATTGTTCTCAGTTAAAGAACACCAAAGAGAAACAACCAAATGTAGTGTGTGATCCTTGATTTGATCCTTGAATGAGAAAAAAAAAAAAGCCATGAAGGACATTTGAGGGACAGTTGGGATAATTTGAATATAGACTATGTATTAGGCAATATTATATCAATGTCCATGAAACTTTGTACAGAATGTTCATTAAAAAAGAAAAAAGAGGGCTTCCCTGGTGGCACAGTGGTTGAGAGTCCGTCTGCCGATGCAGGGGACGAGGGTTCATGCCCCGGTCCGGGAGGATCCCACATACCGCGGAGCGGCTAAGCCCGTGAGCCATGGCTGCTGGGCCTGCGCGTCTGGAGCCTGTGCTCCGCAACGGGAGAGGCCACAACAGTGAGAGGCCCGCGTACCGAAAAAAAAAAAAAAAAGAATGTTCATAATAGCCTAAGAACTCAAAACAGTCCAGATGAGATAGATAATAAACTGAGCTATATAGATAATATAATACTAATCAACAATATAAAGGAATGAACCACTGATACGCCATAAAACATGAATGAATCTCAGAAATATTATGAGATGAAAAAAAGCTAAACTAAAATATGTATACTGTATGACTCCATTTATATGAAGTTCTAGATGAGGTGAAATGAATTTATGGCGATAGAAATAAGATCAGTGGTTGCTTCTAGGGGTGAAGAGGATTGACTAGAAAAGGGCATGAGGGAATTTTCTAGGGTGATGGAAATGCCCTTTATCTTGATAGAGGCATATCTTGATAGGGGCATGGATTATATGCATTTGTAAAAACCAACTGAACTGTACACATATTTATATATTTCTCTCTGTATAGATTTTATCACGATAAAAATTTATTGAAAAATATATCAGTGTTAAATGACATAGATATAACAATGATATTGAGGTTAGGAGAAATACCCTAAAGTTTTTGTGGGTAAAGCAGCATCACGATGTCTATTTTCGATCATTCTGAGGAAAAGGGGGAAATATAAAGGGAGAGATCAAGCAAATGTGGCAAAATTTAACAATTAGTAAATTTGGGTGAACAATAGACAGTAATTCATTTTACTTTTTATAAACTTTTCTGTATGTCTGAAAATTTTCAAAATGAAAATTTGAGGTAAAAATAATTCAAAATAATAAAAAAAAATTCCCTTAGCCATCATTTCCTCAGTAAGAGGAATGAAAAACTAAAATTGACTACCACTACACATTCTCTCTAATTTACTGTATGTAGGAATGTTTAATCCATCTATATGTTCTTTTTATGGAATGTTGTTTAGCTATTCAGCCCATCCTTTTTTTTTTTTTCTAACATCTTTATTGGAGTATAATTGCTTTACAATGGTGTGTTAGTTTCTGCTTTATAACAAAGTAAATCAGTTATACATATTCATATGTTCCCATATCTCTTCCCTCTTGCGTCTCCCTCCCTCCCACCCTCCCTATCCCACCCCTCTAGGTGGTCACAAAGCACGGAGCTGATCTCCTTGTGCTATGCGGCTGCTCCCCACTAGCTATCTACTTTATATTTGGTACTGTATATATGTCCATGCCACTCTCTCACTTTGTCACAGCTTACCCTTCCCCCTCCCCATATCCTCAAGTCCATTCTCTAGTAGGTCTGTGTCTTTATTCCCATCTTAACAGCCCATCCTTTTGACAGGGCAAAAAAATTTAAAAATCATAGTCTCGGAGGAACCCTGATCAAAGGTAGTAGGAGATATGGGATGCTTTCTGGCAATTTTCTGGGCAACTACCTGATCTTAAACAGGTCCCCTCTAACATTTACTGGACACACATTTACATAAACTTTTAATATTTTTCAAATCCTTTCCTCTCCCTGGAAATGTCTATTTCCCAAGGGTTCCACACAACTGAGTTCAGATGATCTGCCAAGTGATCAACATTTGATCTGATTTGTATTCCAAGATTTTCCAGCATAAACTGGATCTGGAAGGAGGTAAACATGATTAGTTGATCTCTTTCCATAAATGTCACAGGTAAGAAAGGGGAAGGTGCATGGCCTATGTTTCAGATGGCATCCCATGGAGGGTAAAGACAGAGCAGATTTAATTCACTATGTAAATTACACCATCTGTCAGGATTTCAGATGGGTGAGAAAACAAAGCTGTGAGTTTATAGGGTAAATGTGTGAAAAGAAACGGATATGCCAGATTCAAGAGAGATTTACTACAAAAATTTGTTTCAGAGGAAATTTGTTCAGAGAATGCCAACACCAAAGTTTGGGCTCAAAAGGCAATGAGAAAAAAACATTTTTCTTCACTGTACACGTGACAGGTGAAGAAGTGGAGATAGTAGATGAAGTTTCTGTCAAAGAATTAGCAAGATAGTCAAGGAGGCCACAGGAAAGTTTTTAGGCATCAGACAAACATCTTCTGGAAAAATACTGTAAGGACAACCCACATGGTTTCCTGATAGGAAAAGTTGGTTCTTTCATGAATCACCTCTGCTTCTGGGTTAGTAGCAGCAGTGGGAAGAGGCGATCTCTATGTATTAGGGATGGTGTAATATTGTGTATCTCCACAAAGATGGTGATTCTCTTAGTCAGAAAACTTAGAAGCACAGCTGACTCTGTGTGCAGGTTGAGCAGGGAGTCACCACGGCCTGGATCTTAAGAATACTTAGGAGTTCTCCACACCTGGCTGCAGATTCCTGCCACGGCATGACTCCTAGGAGCTACTAATAATGCATTGAATCCACAAGGTGCTTTAAGTTTACCAAAGCACTTTCACATATCTCTCCACATTGGGACCCCACCACTCTGTAACGCATGGCAAGTGGGGGGTTTTAATCTGTGTTTTATAGATGAGAACATTAAAACTCAAAGACATTGAGTCTTGCCAAAGTTCATTATAGCTAAGACTCAAGTTCTATCTTCCAATTCCTTTTTCCATTCTGCTGCTGGACATATAGTCGGGGCATGAAAGCTAAGTAGTGAAGGATGGCTCTAGGAATGCCATTTAGACCCCCTCAGCATGGTGACTTGAACAGGATTAACAGCCTACATAGCTAGAGACTTGCTGGGCAAAAGACATCTGGCCTTGAAGGATAAAATTGAAAAGATGTTATGTTTCAGATGGAAGCAACCATTTGTTTTGGCCAAATGAAGGAAGAGATCAGGCATAGGTGGGGAATTCCAGCAGACACATGGGGCCCAGGATGGTGTGAGTATAAACAGGTGGACAAAGAGAACTGGTCCTAGACCGGGGGCTAACTTAGGAGAGGACTGTAACCAACAGCTCACACCAAAGGTTTGGTGTCCATTATGTCATTTAGCCAAGGGTAAGCTGAGGATTGCATTTTACTGTTTCTTCTGAAAGCATCCATTTCAGCAAGCTAAGGAAATCCTGGCCATGCCACTAAACTGTGGTTTCTTTATTCTCCTTGCTTCTCCTGCTTGCTTTAATATGCAGTGTGAAGGAAATTGGACCTCACTGGTAGTTAAGAGAAGCTGGTTCAAGCCACAGCCCTAGCAGCTCTGTGTCACAACCCCTGTGTGACCATCAGCCTCTCTGGATTTGGTTCAATTATCTGGAGAGTGAGGGAGACTTCTTAAAATAAGTCCCCCCTAGCTCTAATGTTCTGTCAGCCTTGGTGAAACAAGATGTAGAAAATAGCTCTCCTTGGTCCCTTCTGTATCCAACCTTTCAAAGTCATCTGGTCACTGCATGTGCCCCCATTTTGTCCAGCCAGGGACTCCTGGACATATACAGAGAAAACTCCACTGTCTTGATGATCACAGTTCTGCTGGGAAATTTCTCTGATCTTCATTTCTGTTTTTTAAGAAGCTACCCAGTGCTGCTTCTGTCTCTGCCCCCTCAGCATTCTAGTGACAGTAACTGCTACGAAGTTATTCATTGTTCATTATTCTTCAGATAGTCAGTGAAGCCCTTTAGGCTCCTTTCTGGAATCTTATCTTGGTCTTGAAGACCCTGACCTGGCATCAATAACATGGGATATATTAGAGATTATTATTCTTTTTTTTTTTTTTTTTTTTTTTTTGCGGTACGCAGGCCTCTCACTGCTGTGGCCTCTCCCGTTGCGGAGCACAGGCTCCGGACGCGCAGGCTCAGTGGCCATGGCTCACAGGCCCAGCCGCTCCACGGCATGCGGGATCCTCCCGGACCGGGGCACGAACCCGTGACCCCTGCATCGGCAGGCGGACTCTCAACCACTGCGCCACCAGGGAAGCCCCTAACAGTTCACTTTTTATGTAAATGAGAGTGAACACAATTATATGTTTTGAGTGGGAAAGAAAGAAAGTGGCGTTTAATTAACGCACTGAGAAGTGTGCATAACTTTAGATAACCCATAGTTGTGTGTAATACAAGGGAAGGTCATCCCTCATGTCTCCTCCAGTGGAAAAACAGTCTCTTAACTGATGGTACTGTCCATGATTGTCTCTAAAGGTGATTTCAGGCCAGGAAGAAGAGTGATATGGAGAGAGGCGGGCGTTTTGATCCACCAGTGGGTCAGGCTGACCCTAAGCACTATGGTTCTATTAAAAATGGGTTCTATTTGAAGCATTGTGGCCAACATACTGATAGGTCTTCATTTTTATCATCTCTAATATATTTTTCTGCCTAGGAGTGGGGGCATGGTTGAGTTAATAAAATTAGTAGCCTGTGAATTTTATGTGCATATATACAAAACTATAATAATATGATTATATCTGGAACATAAACATTTATGAATACTAATAAAACTGTCTAAGACTCTGGGCTCACATCGCCAAGTGGTCCTCATTATATTTATAGTAACCTGCAGTTAGATGTATGGTTAGATCAAGCAAGGAGATGGGCAAAAATAAATGGCTGCCCACTGTATTCTGCCAAACCGCAGTCAGGCCCTGAAAATAAATAGTTCTTGATTTTTTGCTGCATGGTCTAAGAATGTCACGACAAGCTAAATGAAAATTTTCCAGTAGCCCCAAAGCATCTCTGATTTCTCACACACAGAATTGCGTTATGTAAATGTGCTTTAGTTCCACATAAAGGCAGTGGAGAAAGATTCATTGACTTTGGATTTTGCATGCCTTCAAGCAAATGTCTAGGTACACAGTACTCACTATTCTGGGCATTTAAACAGACCTGGGGGAGGAGCAGTGAATGGACTAGTCATTTGAGTTCACAGATATAACTTTGTCTACCTTCAGCTTTGTGGCCATTCCAAGACTCATAGCAGATTACAAACCTAACTTGGCTTTTAAAACTAAGGGATTGCCTGTCTGCAGCCTGTAATTCTTTAAAATCTAATACCTGTCTTGGTTTTACGGCCAGAAAATCTATACCGACATGTTGTTTGTTCCCCCTACTGCGTAGAAACACTTCAGGAGCTAAATCACAGTGTCATTTGCTAAGCAACCATGCTATTAAAGAACTGAGATTTACAGAGAAAAACAGTTGCTTAATTGATACCGAGTTATGATGAGTGAGGGGATGGTGAGCAAATGAGGGGTGACACAGGCCTCTTCAGCCAACCTCTGTGGTTCCACAGTGCTGCAAATTCTTGCACTGCAAGTGTCAATCCCAGTGTCTGGCACACAGGTAGCTATGATTAGTGTTAAGGAGAATAGAGCCAAGAGTACACAGACATTATAAAGTTGGTTGTGTCACTTTAACAGGCTAACTGCTGCCATCTTGGGTGTTGGCCAGCAAGGGATAGATTAATGAATCCCAGAAATACAATCAATATTCTTTTGATCTAAACTGATACAAGCCAGTTTTGATTCTCAGATCTCCACATTCCTCTCTTCTACTTCCCAGTCAAAATGAACCTGTTCTCTCTTTTACTATCATTGGACCAGGCTTCTCTCTCCACCAAGATGCCAGCTAACTAGTCTGACAAAATCACCCTTGCCAATGGAGTCATGGGGCAGAGAAGAATTCTGTGAAACCAGTTTTCTTCTTTTCATCAATATATCACCCTCTGCCTGGTTCTGTGCCACAAGCGTTCTGGCTTCTTTTGCTTCTGGAACGCTCCTCACCCTCTCTTGCCTATGAATCTTGGCACATGCTGTTCTTCTGCCTGGACCACTTCTTTCCCCAACTAATTTTTTTGTTTGTTAAATCAGACTTTTCTTGTTCTCAAATATCCAGTACTTCACCAAGGAAGTTATTCTCAACACTCTTTACCTCTCAGCACCCATGTTACATATTCTACCTATAGACTTCTCTGTAGACTTTTGCCTCAATAAGTACTTGTTCAATGGTAAAACTCTCTGGAGGATGAACTTCCTGAGTGCTGATATTATGTTGTCTTTGTTTATCTCTGTGCCCTCAGGATTATCCCAGGACCTGGAACATACTGGACTTGACAAATAGTTGTTGAATTAATTAATAAATGAGAGTGAGTAAGAGAAGAAATACATAATTTGCTCCAGTGGGTATATTGCCTTTCAAAATATAGTTTGAAAAGATGTCAATTGTCTAAGTGTGGAGTCCCCATCGGGTTTAATGGTAACCAAGGATCTTTGCCTAGGGGTCCATGAATCTGCTGGTTAAGAACAACCTTTTATTTATTTATTTATTTATTTATTAGTCGTTATACTGTACCTACCTTGATAAGCTTCATTACCATTAGGATTACCAGTATCACATCATAGTATCCATTTCAGATTACAATGCGACTCTGCCATCTACTGGTGATATGGGGTAGCACTGTGAAACCTGTGACAAGGTATTTTCATTTTCTCCGGAATCTTCTGGGTCTAAAAGCTATGAGAGGCTTAGATTCCAACATACCCAACCATTTCATTTTACCAAAGGGGAAGCCATTTCCCTTGAAGAGTATATGATCACCCAGGGCCATACAGCTTAGTCAGTGAAAGGGCTTGAACTCTAATCTAGGCTTCCTGACAAAATCAGGCTCCTTTTTGTTCCAGATGCTCACAGCAGTACATCTGGTCAACAATGCTGACTTTTTCCAAAAAGAAATAAAACAATTCAAACTTGTTCCAGGTTACATGCCAGCAATCTCTTACCCCCTTGTATAAAGCTCCTCACATTCCAAAAAGCAGAGTATCTGATTTTCTGCTTTCTGTCCATAGATTTCCTGGATCTGAGGACAGCTGTATGGGATGATGTGGGAAAGACTAGACTCACAAAACTTGGAATTCCACATCAAAAAGTTAGGCAAAGATATGGAGCAGGTGTGTTGCATGCCATCGGATTGCCTGCCATCAGCAAGACTTGGGAGGGATTAGAAACACACCAGAAGTTTGTGTTCTGAGAAGCTGTGATCTTTAATGGAAAAACTGACAAACCATAACTGAAAAAGCTAGGAACTGCCACTCTAATCAGAATAGACAGGATTGGTGTAAAAACCTTCCAGAAAGCCCCCCTCTGTGAACCTGGCAGAATTGGCTACAGAAGCATTCGTTTTTCCAACATATACATATTTTTATTTTTTAGCTACCCCATGGAACTGGATCTAACCATAGTCATCATTTTTATTAAAGTGTGGTTTGCATGAAAACATGCCTCTTAACATTCCTGGGATCAATGCAGAGTCAAAACAAACCAGACATCTCAGTACCTGCCAGAAAGAGTTTCATCTTTTCCTAACGGTTCTTAGAACCAAGCACTTCAGGGACTGGGCTTCTAAAACAAAGGAAAAAAGATGTGGCTATCTGGAGTTCTCACTGGGTACTTCAGAAAAATTTCCCTGGAGTTCTTTGGCTCTGAATGTGTTTTTTAAAATCTTCTTTACTTAAGATAGTACCACCAGCTCATGAGCATGTTCAGGCTGATCATTTCATTCCATAAACTGGAAAAGTAACTCTTTTACTTCATATTCCTGGGACAAGCCTGGTGAGGAAAATAGTACAGGGTCCTGAAGGGTTAAGGATCAGAGCTGAGGTACCATTTTAGTCCCTCAGTGATGGGACCAAAAAAAATTTTCCCCTTGAAAAACAAAAAGAAAACAATGCTAAGGAAAATGTCAATACTCAATTAATTCTTTCCTTTGATCATCTCTCCTCCAGTCTCAACCACTAGTGTGGGGAGTAGTGCTCACCACTACACCATCCCTAGATGTGATCTAGAACGTCCTTAGTTTGAATGTGAATCCTTGTGCACCCTTTCCATCTCCCCACAGTGCCCATGGCTGAGGGCACAATCCTGATGGCAGAATTCTAGAGCAGAGCATTGAGGTACTGAAGACTTTTCTCCTGAGAGAAGGAAAGAATGAGAACATTTACCCAGAATTTCAGTGTGGCGGTTATATGAGGACTAGGAGGTGCAAATGAGCGCTCAAGGCCAGGTGAAAGTTCTTGTGACTTGATCATGAATTACCACTGCCAACTTCTCCCTCTTAGGGATAAACTCAGAGTTCTTGGAATCCCTGGACTATAAATAAAGTATGCTTGGATATCCCCAGTAGCCTAGAGACACTGCTCAATGCAAGTGACAATTCTCCCCTTACAAGATCCATGAGGAATGGAACAGCACCTCCCCTTTCTCTGATCCACGTTAAGGAGATGCAGGCAACTAGAACCCCTGGTTCTTCCTTTCTAGCCCTCCCATCATTCCACACCTGCCAGAATAGTTCCTTTTATTTCCACCTACTCCAACTATCAGCTACATTTACTCCAAATTCATTTTCATCTCTTCCCTGACTTCATCTCTTCCCTGACTTCCCTGTTATTTCAGAGTCATCATTCATGATCAAACAGTCCAAAATAGGTTTGCAGACTTGCCTTGAGGCACAAAGCTCAAAAAAATTAACTGGCCTTAATCCTTCTTCCTGGCCCTATAAATAGGGTATGATGGTAGTGTGATTTTCACACTGAAAATAACATAAACACTACAATTTTGAGAATTTTTATATTTACCCCCAAATTTTGCCTAACTTAATTTAGGCTAAGTTTAAATGATTTCAAAAGAAATTCCTTTCTTGAGTTCATTCATATGTAACAACATGATAAAGCTGTTTTCAAAACAAATAGTCAGCTTATACTAGTGTTTAAAAGTGTGGGCTCTGACCTCAGACTGCTGGGATTCACATTTGATACCTCTGAGCTGGGAGACCTGTGCAAGTTACTTAACCCCTCAGAAACCCAGCTTCTTCATTTTTAGAATACAGATAATAATAGTGTTTGCCTATCCAACCATTAGGATTAAATGAGATAATGCACAAAATGTACTTAGCATAGTATCATGTGCATTGTAAATTGTATTTTATTTATTTATTTATTTATTTTGAGGTACGCAGGCCTCTCACTGCCGTGGCCTCTCCCGTTGCGGAGCACAGGCTCCAGACGTGCAGGCTCAGCGGCCATGGCTCACGGGCCCAGCCGCTTTGCGGCATGTGGGATCTTCCCGGACCGGGGCACGAACCCACGTCCCCTGCATCGGCAGACGGACTCTCAACCACTGCGCCACCAGGGAAGCCCATAAATTGTATTTTTTAATAAATAAAACCATTATTTTATATGACAGGCATTTCCACATACACTATTGCATTTAATCCTGGTAACTCCATAATGTAGGTACAGCCCTCCCTCGGTTTCTGCGGGAATTAGGGCCAAGACCCCCATGGATACCAAAATCCCTGGATGCTTAAGTTGGTTATATAAGATTGTGAAGTACAGTGGGCAGGCCCTCCAAAATCCACACATTTCACATCCCAGTATGCAACCAGCCGTGGATCAATCCGTAGTTGGTTGGCCCTGTGAATAGAGAGGGCCGACTGTATTTTGTTTCCATTTTGTAGAATGCTGGCTCACTCCTGAAGATATAACTTTCTACAGAGCTTTCCCAAGGAGAATTTGCTCAACCGCATATCCTAGAGTCTGGAGGGGCCTCCTTTTTCCACATTCCTGTTCTCGCACCCTCTTGTAAAAACCCCTGCTCCATTGAGACTCTTGCTTTTGGCTCTACCATCTCTCTACTCCTCTTTGTCACTATTATCCACCAAATCTTGGTCTCTATACCCAGATTCTAACGTCAGCATCTCGTGTGACTTCATTTACGTTAATACCCAGTATCCTGGCTGCTGGGTTCCTTGAACTCTTCGTCTCCAGTCACCTTTACTTCACTCCCAACTTTGGTCATGTGTTTTTATGGCCACTCTCTGGACTTTGTTATCACCCAGAACAGTTCTACCTTCAAAATCAACAACTCAGACACCTTACAACTCTTATCCTTCCATGTGGCTCATTCAGTTATTTCTGTTAAACCAGCTCCTTGAATTCATTGGACTACCCTTACAATTTCTCACTTACCAGTGTCCTCCTTTCTTCACTTCCTTCCCTATCCTACTTATATTCAATGTTCTGTTACTTCGACCACTCTCACTAATTTCCTCAATTCCCTTGCCCCATTGTCCTTTCAACACACCTACCTGGCCTTTCTCAGTGAATCCAACTGTTGACCAAGGTTGCTGAGCATCACTGCAGAAAAAGCAGCAGGGCAGAGTGTTGTCATTATGTGTTCATGGTCAGCATATTCAACAGGACATGAGACACTGCCAAGAAATTCTGTTAACTTTTTAAAAATATTTTTAGTTGAAGTATAGTTGATTTAAAAAGTTGTGTTTCAGGTGTACAGCAAAGTGATTCAGTTTTATATATATATTCTTTTTCAGATTATTTTCCATTATAGGTTATTACAAGATATTGAATATAGTTCCCTGTTCTGTACAGTAGGTCCTTGTTGTTTATCTGTTTTATATATAGTAGTGCTTATATGTTCATCCCAAACTCCCATTTTATCCTTCCCCTTTGGTAACCTTAACTTTGTATGCTATGTCTGTGAATCTGTTTCTGTTTTGTAAATATGTTCATTTGTATCATTTTTTAGATTCTACATATAAGTGATATCATGGTATTTGTCTTTCTCTGACTGACTTACTTCACTTACTGTGATAATCTCTAGGTCCATCCATGTTGCAGCAAATGGCATTATTTCATTCTTTTATATTGCTGAGTAATATTCCACCATATATATATATATACCACACCTTCTTTATCCATTCACCTGTCAATGGACATTTAAGTTGTTTCCATGTCTTGGAAGTAGTGCTGCTATGAACACTGGGGTGCAGGTATCTTTTTGACTTATGGTTTTCTCTGGATATATGCCCAAGAGTAGGATTGTAGGATC